>NC_092153.1:23178666-23341166 GCF_045791955.1 Oncorhynchus clarkii lewisi
TTTCAAACAAAGGAACGATGAAATATCCCCTTTTCTAACTATGGATTCGGGGATGGTGCATTACAGAGCAAATGTGCATTGTAGTGTTACAAAGAAATGTGGGCTTAATTCATTGCAACCTGATGCAACCTAAGCTTACTGCTCTCTCGCTCTCTCTCGCGCTCTCTCTTTCTCTCTCTCTGTCTATATCCCTCTCTCACTCTCCCTCTCATATTTTTTCCTTCTATTTCACTCCGGGCACTCAGGAGGATGTGTGCCCATGCAGAAGCACAGTACAGACTTTTAAGGGGTCCGTCAGGAATGACTTTTCATATAAAGAGGTACAATTCAAAGAAATTATATTTTGTGTTTCTGCAGTGGAGATGGCCCACACGCATACATGAAATCCAGAACACGCACGCGCACACACACACACACACACACACACACACACACACAGGATGCCGCTATTAAGCACGAGAATATATTGTGATGCAGTGATGATTTATTACAGTCTGACTGGGGAACAGAGCAACCCACTTGGAGAATAATTAGATATGGGATGAAACACAACATCATCAATGTTTACCCTCTTTTACCCTTCTATAACTGTGATTACTTTGTTTTTTTTGTTGCTAAATATTAACCAAAGTCAGATCGACGACGACACCTGCTAGAGGAGGTCATAAGGTCATAAGGTCACACAAAAACAGTATTACTCTGTCCTACAATTGCATTAAACAAGTATTTAACCTTCAAGCTACCATCTAGGTCATTTTGACCTCAGAGGCATATTTTTGATCATAGCCCAAAGGTGGTTTATTCATGTTGCAATGACTTTGTCAATCAACTTGTTCCCAACAAATCTAAATCATAGCTTAGTGTTTTGGTATCAATTTAGATTTTTTTAAAATTCATGTCCTTTAGGGTATTTTAGACCCCAGCCAAAAACACCCAATTCTGCCTATAGTAATTTTTTAAATAGCACCTTTACTTAAATCTATTTTTCTCTGGAGACATAATTACAAGTTATCCATACCCCCAGAGGGTGAAGTGAGACCTGTATCAGTGATCTTGACCAGGGGTGGCAGGGTAGCCTAGTGGTTAGAGCGTTGGACTAGTAACTGAAAGGTTGCAAGTTCAAATCCCTGAGCTGACAAGGTACAAATCTATCCTTCTCCCCCTGAACAGGTGCTGTTCTTAGGCCGTCATTGAAATTAAGAATTTGTTCTTAACTGACTTGCCTTGTTAAATAAAATAGACAGATCATATATCATATGTACTCGCCTAAGATTGTACTTTTCTATACCATATGACTGTGTACAAAAATCAAAACAAAAATCACCTTATTGTGCATATAAAATATTCCAAGTGTATACAAAGTATGACAATGGTACTTGCAATTCAGAACTCTGATATGCTCTGCATCTACATACTGTACAGTAAATAGCTGTATTGGTGTGTATGCTCAGAAAAGTAGTTATTCCAGGGCAAATCTAAAAAAAAGTATTTATTTGGATCCAGGTTTTGTTTCAAGACATACTATTAGGTTGTTTATACTTTTGTACCCTTATTTTCCCAGCTAAGTTGACTGAGAACACATTCTCATCAATATAGCAACGACCTGAGGAATAGTTACATTGGAGAAGAGGGGGGATGAATGAGCCAATTGGAAGCCGGGGATGATTAGGTGGCCATGATGGTGCCAGATTGGGAATTTAGCCAGTTGAATAGGATGGCATTGACTAGAATACAGTATATACTGTACACATGAAATGAGTAAAACAGTGCAGATGTCACGCCCTGACCATTGAGAGCCCTCGGGGTTCTCTTTGGTGTAATAGGTCAGGGCGTGACTAGGGGGGTTTCTAGGTATTATATTTCTATGTTGGTGTGTGTGTGTGTATGGTTCCCAATTGGAGGCAGCTGATAATCGTTACCTCTAATTGGGGATCATACTTGTATGTGATTTTCCTACCTGCTATGGGGGATATTGTTGTGTATGAGTGCCTATGTGCGCTATGTATTTCACGATCGGTATATCGTTGTTGTTTTGGAAGTTTCACTATCGTTAAAATGTGGAACTCTACTCACGCTGCGCCTTGGTCTAATTATTCATACGACGGTCGTGACAGCAGAGAGTCAGTGCTATCCGGGATGCTTAGATGTTGCGACATTGGATTTTTTTGTGACCACAGAGAGTCAGGACATCTGTTTTAATGTTCCATCCGAAAGACAGATGATGTCATCAGAGGACGGAGGGGAACCTGTATCAACGATTTTGACCAGATAGACAGATCACCTGCAGAGATGGAGAACCTTAATGTACTCGCCTATGAATATAACTGTATAACTAAGTTTGACCAGATCTCCAGACTGAGTGAAGGATCTATGTACGTTTGAACATCTTGAAGAACAATCTGGCATTGGACCATCTCCACCCGAGCACAGCCAGAAGAGGACTGGACACCCCTCAGAGCATGGTTCCTCTCTAGGTGTCTTCCTAGGTTCCGGCCTTTCTAGGGAGTTTTTCCTAGCCACCGTGCTTCTACTGTACATCTGCATTGCTTGCTGTTTGGGGTTTTAGGCTGGGTTTCCGTATAGCACTTTGTGACATCTGTTGATGTAAAAAGGGCTTTATAAATACATTGTATTTATTGATTGGCCATGTACAAAATCTAAAGGACCTCAGATATGTGCTTAGTTGCAGTCAGTACAGCTCATAAAGGTATGTCAGTGGTATGCATACTTGGTAAAACTGTAATACAGAAGCCAGCTACCCTTAAATGTACACATACGGAGTGCATTTTCACACAGGTTTTAGCCCAGTGTTTTACCCAAAAGGCAAAAACATTCCTGTTTCCATGCTGGCCAGCACCCGTGTCTCACTGCACTCTTATAACTAAACAAAGAAAAGGGTTCTATTTCTTGCTTCATATATAGGAACCAATTTTGGTGTTATATAGAACCTTAAGGGGTGCCATATGTGAAGCAAGCATGGAACCCTTTTTGGTTCTATCCAGAACCTTTTTTTTTCTAGGAGTGTGGGCCATGGCTCCGGCAGACCTGCTCTTACCTGGGACCAAAGCCAGGCCACTGGTACTTTTCACCTCGCATTTACATAACAACGGCTGACTGTGAACTTTAACACCTTCTCACAAAGCAACTGTTTTGATGCAGCGGTTGTTGATTCTGCTCTTCATAAGTCCTCAGTGTCAGCCCTAGCTATGGAAACACAATTTCCCTGGTATAACATGATGGTGTATACACTAGTGTCACACTGGTGTTACAGTTGAAAAGCAGCATTAATGCAGTGTTGTTTTGTATTATCAGAAGAAAAAAATATTATACCGAAAATGTTTGATAAATACCAGAATTCCCATTATATCCTCCAATATTCTATATGTGTAATGTATTATGCTAATTTGGGTGCTGAACCATTTGGTTATAAGTGAATTTGAGGATTTGGGTATACTTTTTGAAACATCCTGTCATAGGCTGTACCAGCATTGTTTCAATAACAGCAATTCTAATGCTGACTGTGGGGTAAGTTACATTTAAATAACGAAGCAATTTTTTTTGTTTCCCAGGACCACTTTTTAAAAGTGAATTTAATCACTTTTTGTCAGTAAACTTCTGTATATTTTAAATGTTGTTCAACTGCCCCTTTAAATGGCAGTCATTTATGCGGTACCACATAAATATTATAAAATAAATATTTACTTTAAAATTCTGAAAATGAAATGATAATTTAATTAAATGATGGTAAATATGTTTGTTTTTTGTACTATTGTGTATTGCACATTGGAAAACAGCTGTGCATTTTCTAAAGAATATGCTAATTAAATGTAATTTGGCTAAAATAAGTCTGTTTTGGTCATTTTTTTATTTCAGATAACATTAATTACATGTCTAATGATGTTTTTATAAGAAATGAGTTGATATTTTGTGATGATTGTTGCTTTTTCCAAAAGTTTATTCTTGGGGTCAAAATGACCCCAGTTGGTAATCATTATATGTAAAATATAGGACTAGCTTGAGGGTTAAATGTGTAACAGTAATGGTATAAATGTAAATGTATGTCACAACTTGTCTTTTAGAAGTAAGAGTATATTAATAAAGGGTATATAATATATATATATAGCTATTTTAGTTACTTTACACAATTTCCCAAATGTGCAATTAATTGTCCTATACCACCTTACATTCAAATTATCAGGAACTGACCTCCAAGACAAACATTCATTCTGTGATTCATTTTAAAGTGTCACCTCTCAGAAAAAGCAGGTCAGAAAAAAATAATTTCACCATTTAACCTTTGTAGAGGAGAGATCCTTGAATTCCTCCTAGTTTAGACACACACAGGCCTATAGCCAGGCTTTGCTTCAACCCTCATCGGGGAGAGAGGAGGTACAGTAATATTTAATAGGCTAAAGTCTCCACTGCTATTTCTTTGGAGGATACGGTGCCTCAATTCATATCTGAGTCCTTGGAAGAAAAGTTATTATTGGGGCTTCGTCCCAAATGGCACCCTATTCCATACATGGGCCCTGGGCAAAAGTAGTGCAGTGTGTAGGGAATAGGGTGCCATTTGCAAGATTCTGAGCTGTGACATTCCATTGGTCCAGCTACATTGGATTGGGCCAACTGGTCTGTTGGGATGATGAGCACAAAAAGATTCCTTCCACTTAACCATGAAGGAGATGCATAGATAGTGCTGCCAATGTGTGGCATGATGTACTTATGATGTACTATTACACACTTGAAAATGTGGAGGCTCAAAATGCAGCCGTGCACCGTCACTGTACACTGAATTAGGTAATGTACCACAGCCACCAGAGCCGGCAGAAAACTTGTTGCAAGACAGCCTTTACCCCAGTTTTTTTTCAATCTGGTGTTGCGCCGCCACACCACTTTCACCAAACACGTTTACCAGACATATTCATTAGTTTATGTCATAGAAAACATTTTTGCAATGGAAAAGAAAGCAGGCAAGTTATTGGACAAGTTGACATAGCACCTCACCCCAGCTAGATGTTCTTTACCATTCGGCCATCAGATTTTCCACCAATGCTCCTTTTCGGACACATCACTGCACTCTATACTCCTCTGTAAACTGGTCATCTCTGTATACCCGTCGCAAGACCCACTGGTTGATGCTTATTTATAAAACCCTCTTAGGCCTCACTCCCTCCTATCTGAGATATCTACTGCAGCCCTCATCCTCCACATACAACACCTGTTCTGCCAGTCACATTCTGTTATAGGTCCCCAAAGCACACACATCCCTGGGTTACTCATCTTTTCAGTTCGATGCAGCTAGCGACTGGAACGAGCTGCAACAAACACTCAAACGTGACAGTTTCATCTCAATCTCTTCATTCAAAGACTCAATCATGAACACTCTTTCTGACAGTTGTTGCTGCTTGGCGTGATATATTGTTGTCTCTACCTTCTTGCCCTTTGTGCTGTTGTCTGTGACCAATAATGTTCGTACCATGTTTTGTGCTGCTACCATGTTGTGTTGCTACCATAATGTGTTGTCATGTGTTGCTGCCATGTTGTGCTGCTGCTAAGTTGTGTTGCTACCATGTTGTGTTGCTACCATGTTGTGTTGCTACCATAATGTGTTGTCATGTGTTGCTGCCATGTTGTGCTGCTGCTAAGTTGTGTTGCTACCATGTTGTGCTGCTACCATGTTGTGTTGCTACCATAATGTGTTGTCATGTGTTGCTACCATGTTGTGCTGCTGCTAAGTTGTGTTGCTACCATGTTGTTGTCTTGCTACCATGCTGTGTTGTCATGTGTTGCTGCCTTGCTATGTTGTTGTCTTAGGTCTCTCTTTATGTAGTGTTGTGTTGTCTCTCTTGTCGTGATGTGTGTTTTGCCCTATATTTATATTTTATTTATTTATTTATTTTTAATCCCAGCCCCCGTCCCCGCCTTTTGGTAGGCCGTCCTTGTAAATAATAATTTGTTCTCAACTGATTTACCTAGTTAAATTAAGATTAAAAAAAATAAAATACTATTCAACTATTGCTGTATATATTCTGTCCTACGTATTCTACAGATATACTAAATATTTTATCCACATACTGTCCATAATGTCTATATTGTCTGTACATCCCATCATATACAGTACCAGTGAAATGTTTGGACACACCTACTAATTCCAGGGTTTTTCTTTATTTTTACTATTTTGAACATTGTAGAATAATAGTGAAGACATAAAAATTATGAAATAACACCTATGGAATCATGTAGTAACCAACAAAGTGTAAAATAAATCTGAATATATTTAATTTATTTGAGACTCTTCAAAGTTGCCTTGATGACAGCTTTGCACACTTGGCATTCTCTCAGCTTTACCTGGAATGCATTTCAATGAACAGGCGTGTCTTGTTAAAAGTACATTTGTGGAATTTCTTTCCTTCTTAATGTGTTTGAGCCAATCAGTTGTGTTGTGACAAGGTAGGGGTGGTATACAGAAGATAGCCCTATTTGGTAAAAGACCAAGTCCATATGATGGCAAGAACAGCACAAAAAAGCAAAGAGAAATGACAGTCCATCATTACTTTAAGACATGAAGGTCAGTCAATGCGGAAAATGTCAAGAACTTTTAAAGTTTCTTCAAATACAGTTGCAAAAACCATCAAGCGCTATGATGAAACTGGCTCTCATGAGGACCGCCACAGGAAAGGAAGACCCAGAGTTACATCTGCTGCAAAGGATATGTTCATTAGAGTTAACTGCACCTCAGATTGCAGCCCAAATAAAGGCTTCACAGAGTTCAAGTAACAGACACATCTCAACATCAGCTGTTCAGAGGAGACTGTCGGAATCAGACCTTCATGGTCAAATTGCTGCTAAAGGACACCAATAAGAAGAAGAGACCTGCTTGGCCAAGAAATACGAGCAATGGATATTAGACCAGTGGTAATCTGTTCTTTGGTCTGATGAGTCCAAATTTGAGTAGGTGAACGGATTATCTCCGCATGTGTGGTTTCCACTGTGATGCATGGAGGAGAAGATGTGATGCTGTGGGGTTGCTTTGCTGGTGACACTGTCAATGATTTATTTAGAATTCTAGGCACCCTTAACCAGCATGGCTACCACAGCAATCTGCAGCAATATGCCATCCCATCTGGTTTGGGCTTAGTGGGACTATCATTTGGTTTTTAACAGGACAATGACTCAAAACACACTTCCAGGCTGTGTAAGGGCTATTTGACCAAGAAGGAGAGTGATGGGGTGCTGCATCAGATGATCTGACCTCCACAATCACCCGACCTCAACCCAAATGAGATGGTTTGGGAGGAGTTGGACCGCAGAGGGAAGGAAAAGCAGCCAACAAGTGCTCAGCATATGTGGGAACTCCTTTAAAAGACAGTTGGAAAAGCATTCCTCATTAAGCTGGTTGAGAGAATGCCAAGAGTGTGCAAAGCTGTCATTAGGGCAAAGGGTGGCTACTTTGAAGAATCTAAAATACATTTTGGTTTGTTTAACACTTTTATTGAACTTTTGACTGGTACTGTATATATTTTTATACTCTGACCCCCGAAATTGCTTGTCCTAATATTTATATATTTCTTAATTCCACTTTTAGATCTGTGTGTATTGTTGTGAATTTTTAGATATTACTGCACTGCTGGAGCTAGGAACACAAGCAGTTCCCTACACCCACAATAGCATCTGCTAAATATGTGGATGCGACCAATAAAATTGGATTTGATTTGACTTGGTTTCTTTCTTTACTCACGCTCCTCTCTGGTCTGTGGAATCAGACTTTGTGGCTGTGTTATCTCATGGAAACTCTCCTTTTCTGCCTGCCTTAATTGTCGGAGTAGAGGTCCTTGTGCATTTCAGGTAAAATAACAACTCAATGTTTATATCCCAGGACAAATTAGCTAGCAACAGCAAGTTAGCTAAATAGGACAAATTAACGTTAGCTAGCAAGTGCAAGCTAACTAGCTGAATTGACATACATGTTTAACGCTTTTTGACCTCTCCCCAAATTAATGTCATTGGTTCAGAGTTTGTTTTGATATTTTAACCTGCATGTCGTGATCGTGTTTGGTGTGGGGGGGCAAAATAAATTTATGCACGATAGCGCAGGCACAGCCGGTTTGGGTTCTGTGTTAGGATCACCACTTTATTTTAAGAATGTGAAATGTCAGAATAATAGTGGAGAGAATGATTTCTTTCAGCTTTTATTTCTTTCATCACATTCAGAAGTTTACATACACTCAATTAGTATTTGTTAGCATTGCCTTTAAATTGTTTAACTTGGGTCAAACGTTTTGCACAAGCGTCAAACGTTTTGCCTTCCACAAGTTTCCCACAATAAGTTGGGTGAATTTTGGCCCATTCCTCCTGACAGAGCTGGTGTAACTGAGTCAGGTTTGTAGGCCTCTTTGCTCGCACATGCTTTTTCAGTTCTGCCCACAAATCTTCCATAGAATTGAGGTCAGGGCTTTGTGGTGGCCACTCAAATACCTTGACTTTGTTGTCCTTAAGCCATTTTACCACAACTTTGGAAGTATGCTTGGGGTCATTTCCACTTGGAAGACCCATTTGCGACCAAGCTTTAACTTCCTGACTGATGTCTTGAGATGTTGCTTCAATATATCCACATCATTTCCATCCTCATGCCTTTCAGGTTATGTCGATATAGGACTTGTTTTACTGTGGATATAGATACTTTGTACCTGTTTCCTCCAGCATCTTCACAAGTTCCTTTGCTTTTGTTCTGGGATTGATTTGCAATTCTCGCACCAAAGTACGTTCATCTCTAGGAAACGGTAAAAGCGTTATGATGGCTGTGTGGTCCCATGGTGTTTGTAATTGCGTACTATTGTTTGTACAGATGAACGTGGTACCTTCAGGCGTTAGAAAATTGCTCCCAAGGATGAACCAGACTTGTGGAGCTCTACAATGTATTTCTGAGGTCTTGGCTGACTTCTTTTGATTTTCCCATGATGTCAAGCAAAGAGGCACTGAGTTTGAAGATAGGCCTTGAAAAACATCCACAGGTACACCTCCAATTGAATCAAATGATGTCAATTAGCCTATCAGAAGCTTCTAAAGCCATGACATCATTTTCTGGAATTTTCCAAGCCGTTTAAAGGCACAGTCAACTTAGTGTTGTAACCTTCTGACCCACTGGAATTGTGATACAGTGAATTATAAGTGAAATAATCTGTCTGTAAACAATTGTTGGAAAAATGACTTGTGTCATGCACAAAGTAGATGGCCTAACCGACTTGCCAAAACTATAGTTTGTTAACAAGAAATTTCGGAGGTTGAAAAACAAGTTTTAATGACTCCAACCTAAGTGTATGTAAACTTCCGACTTCAACTGTATGTCTATCACCACCATAACTTTCACAAATACAGAGAAAAGTTGGCATCATGACATCTGCCTTTTTGAAATAGCTAGAGCATATTGACACCTGCTGTTATGAACTGGTAATGCAGGTTTGGTTAGAATAGAGTGCCATACAAATGGGGGATATTATTTTCAATGAAAATGTTGAAAGTAGTTGATTTAATATATAAATTTGAAAGGCAATCAGTTCCTACAGTGAGCACCAACCTTTGGTGGTCCAGACAGAGACAGGACAACAACACAAGCTTATTTGTTTTATCTTTATTTAACTAGGCAAGTCAGTTAAGAACAAATTATTATTTTCAATGATGACCTAGGAACAGTGGGTTAACTGCCTGTTCAGGGGCAGAATGACAGATTTGTACCTTTTCAGCTGGGGGACTTGAACTCGCAACCTTTACGGTTACTAGTCCAACTCTCTAACCACTAGGCTACCCTGCCGCCCCAAAATGATGACTTATGACATAAAGAATTGTGTTCAATGTAACCCTCCCTGCCTTGTTACAAAGTCTACCATGTATAGTGTTACATGGAACCATGCCTTACATAAAGCTTACAGAATGGATCATTGCAGATGAGCACTGTAATCAGATGAACAAATAAAAGGTTTTATGACATCAGATTACAATATTCTTTAATTCAAATATTTATTTTTCAAAGTCTACTGATTAACATTGTGTGTGTGTAGAGCGAAATTAACATTTAAAGACATTGTGACATTTTTTTTGCATAACACAGCCCTGCTATAGTCAACTACAGAGTACTCGTGCCTTCAGAAAGTATTCACACCCTTGACTTTTTCCACATTTTGTTGTGAGATTTCGTGTCACTGGCCCTTGTTGTCCAATGTAGTTGTTTGTCTCTGGCTCTTTAGATATCAGATTCAGAATGAAAAATAGCAAGGCTTGTTTGTGGTAGTTAGAATGGGTTTGATCCACCTTAGGCCAGGAGTGTTTCCAATTCACATAACCCGACAAGAAAAAAACCAACCCTATAGTCATAGCACAGATGATAAGGGAAGCGATCTATAATAATAATATTTGGTCACAGCCTACGAATAGTACCCAGAGTTTTACCTGACCAGGTCATGAGACCAGGAAAAACTCCATGTCCCAGATTTTTTATTTTTTTGCCATACCATTTAAAGAAAATCTGTGGTATCACCTCTGCCAACCACTAAAAACATGTATGCAACGAACACATCTATCTCTGTCTGAGTACGTTTACTCCATATTCTCTATCATTAAGATGCAATTTGTATTTGCTAAGGCAGCAATGGGGTGTCAATATTGGATTACCTTTATAAAACTGTTGATTGTGGATAAACTGTAATGATGTTGGTCATTTATGGTCAATCTAGTGTTTATTGGATGTAAGGTCTTCTTCCCGCAGTAGCCTAGCCCATATTTCAGAGGTTTATATTGGTCAGGCAGGCTAAACAGATGAGCATGTAATGAACAAGCTGACCAGATGGATTTCATTAACCAGTAGCCAGTAGCTTAGTTGACATACTGATGTTGAGCAGATATACATGCATTTGAGTATTTGATACCTTTGTTTTTCTTGCGTGATTGTTTTTTTTCTTTGATACATTTTCAACTGCATATAGCCCCAAACATTATCAATCAATTATGAATTCATTCCCATCTGTTATAAATCTATTTGAACAAGCCCGTATTGTTCAGGCTTTGCAACAACATGTTTAATGTGGGTGGGCTATAAAGTTAAAACAACAAAAGGAAAGTGGTAGCCTACCTAATGCTCAATTATACAATATCAAATAATCATGTTATTTGGGTTAAATCACAGGATGAATAGAGCAGACTTCTGTTCATCTTCTGCATCGTGCATGTTATCTATAATAATGGCATAACTTGGCATGTAACTTCCATCAGAATTCGCATTATTAGCGACAGTGCACATCACACACTTAATTCAGAGATTTGTAATTCAGATATTTGTAACAAGCCTTGCCAAACAACATAACACATAGGCCTACGTGACAAAAAGCCAAGGACAAGGTCATAAAATGCTTTTGGAAATCTATGATTGTGATGTGATGATGATGATTTCGATACGAATAGATAGATGGCTTTTCGACAGTAATAGCACAACATAAACTTGTTTTTACCTTGATCTGCATCCGCAGTCGTCAGCATTTTAGCAATTTGAAATAATCCCGATATGGTCAAAAAAGCTAAAATAAAGTCAGACATCGTTGCGGATCTAAAACTGGACGCAGCACTTCATTCACCCACGTCCTGGTCCTGTTATAACGTTGAGAAATGTCAACTGTAGAAAGCCACTTCGCTTGTCACGCAAACCTTTGCGTTTTACCTTTACCTCTTCCCAGCTGTATGTGAGCGAGTGGAGGACACTGTGAAAGCGTGCGAGAGATAGAAAAGGTAGGAGGGAAGGAAGGCGGGAGGGAGGTAGAGCTATCCGTACAGGGAGATAATGTTTCTATCACTTTTCAACACTGAGGGTCTACATTACATAGCTTGTCCTCTCATTTGTAAACGTGACGATGTTTCTCGTGAGAGAGAGAGAGAGAGAGAGAAAGAGAGAGAGAGAGACTATAATTTAATTGACAGTAGGGAATTGCATACATGCATATCTCTTCAAATTAATCTACAGTAGTGTATTCTAAGAATTGTCAGTAAGATTACTGACAATTCTTAGAATATTGAGGTACACAAAACTCAGCACTTTTAAAGGGATAAACGTGTTCCAGAAGAGTAATCCATTTAGTCCAGGGTTTCCTAAACTCAGTCGTGTGAAGTACTTAAGTAAAACTACTACTTAAGTCGTTTTTTGGGATATCTGTACTTTACTTTACTATTTATATTTTCAACAACTTTTACTTTTACTTCACTACATTCCTAAAGAAAATAATGTACTTTTTACTCCATACATTTTCCCAGACACCCAAATGTACTTGTTACATTTTGACAGGAAAATGGTGCAATTCACACACTTATCAAGCAAGACAACATCCCTGGTCATCCCAACTGCCTCTGATCTGGCGGACTCACTAAACACATGCTTTGTTTGTAAATTAAATTAGTGTTGTTGTGTACCCCTGGCTATCCGTAAATAAATGAAAAACAAGAAAATTGTGATGTCTGTTTTGCATAATATAAGCGATTTGAAATTATTAATACTTTTACTTTAGATACTTAAGTACATTTTTAGCAATTCCATTTACTTTTGATACTTAAGTATACTTAAAACCAAATACTTTTAGACTTTTACTCAAGTAGAATTTGACTAGGTGACTTTCACTTTTCTATTAAGGTAACCTTACTTTTACTCAAGTATGACTTTTGAGTACTTTTTCCACCACTGTCTAAACTCGGCTTTGCCCCTCCCCCCAAAAAAAACCATGAACAGGGGACGATGAAAACGACCTAGGACCAAGTTCGGGAAACTCTGATTTAGTCCAGCAATCTGAGTGACAAAGGGCTTCTTCTCTTCTCTGTGAATATGAAACCCTCTTTAGACCGTTAAAAGTAATAATTTGTCTCCTCTCCTTTCGTCTCCTCTCAGTCAAGTCCCATCATTGTGCCTGACAAATCTTAAACTGTAGTGATTCAGCCACTGTCTGATCTCTCTGGTTTGGTTTCCCCTGAGGAGATGCAGAACGGATGGTCCCTCCATTCTCTCTATTAGACTGTGGCAGCCCAACTCTCCATGCCCTTTTTCAAATATGGAATATGCGGGCCAGGGGCAGCCTAACAACACAGATAAAATACACCCACCTAATATGGATGTAATAATGTATTGTAATTGCAAAACCATTCACTGTATGTCCATGCAATGTGTGTGTGTATGTCAAATGTCAAATAGGGGGTGCTTATATTTGTCCTGTTTCACTGCATGCACAAGTGGATAACCTGTACGAGTGTGAGGACATGGAAATGTGTTCTTTGCATATCCCACTCCCCTTGAGACACCCTCAGAGTGGGATCATAGCCAGGGATCCCATCTCATCCCATCTTTCAGTTTTCAGAGATTGTCATTCCTCACCCATATGCCCCTGATTGTTTACAGACTTGTGCTGGGCCTGGGGTACGGGTACGGGGGCAGGCTCCTGAATTTCAATCGAGCACCACAAAGGAGGTCAGTGTCCTAGGAGGGAGTTAGCTAGCTGAGTGTTCCAGTCCCCTGGCATAGTGGATGAACAGAAGCAGCTGCTGCCTGCCTTGCTAACTGTCTTATACTACACTGGTGGAGCCAGAGCCACACCAGTGGAGCTTACAGTACAGTCTCAGTCAGAAGACAGACAGGTCCAGAGTGCAAGGGCCTTCTCCACCCCCTCCTGGGCAATCACAGAGATGAAGTACTGAAATTAGAAATGACATCCAACACACAACCAGACGCTCTTGTGGAAGGCTAATGTACCCAGCTTCTCTAGACTTGCAGCTTATCCTCACCCTAAGATGAATTTCCACTCCCTTGTCCTGGCTTGGCTTATGTGATATTTTAGGTTCCTTATGATCATGTTCATCCAAATTAATAGTGTGTGGTACTTCGCTGCCCCCTACAGGGCTTTCTTTTCATGTACACACAAACACAGAGAGAAAGAGAGAGAGATTTCACCCAGTATTTCACTACTGGGTGAAATACCACAGTGTGCCATCACAGCAGCAATATTTGTGACCTGTCGCCACAAGAAAATGGCAACCAGTGAAGAACAAACACCATTGCAAATACAACCCATATTTATGTTTATTTATTTTCTCTTTTGTACTTTTAACTATTTGCACATCGCTACAACATTGTATATTGACATAATACGACATTTGAAATGTCTTTATTCTTTTTGGAACTTATGTGAGTGTAATGTTTACTGTTCATTTTTATTGTTTATTTCACTTTTGTTTAATATCTATTTCACTTGCTTTGGCAATGGTTAACATGTTTCCCATGCCAATAAAGCCCTTGAATTGAATTGAGAGAGAGAGTGAAAGAGAGCGAGAGAGAGAAGATGAAAAGGAGAGGACAAAACACAATAAGAGAGACCAATTCCCGCATCATTGTCTAGAAGGCTAGCTGACAACCAGTCAATAGTGCTCAGTAAGGAGGGCATGTAGCCCATAAAGATGTGTTGTCCTCCATGTTTCTGAAGAAGAGGGCCCTGGAGACCTGTCCCAGTACAAAGCAGAGGCAGCAGCAGAGAGCTCCCCTCTTCTTACAAATGAGCCACAGAAGAGTCCATTAAAACCATGGAGGTCAGCACTTGTCAGATCCCAACATACAGTACAAGCTATCCAAGACCTTCAAAATATAGCCGACATTGAAACAAAATACAGTTATCTGTGTGAGTAGACGGCAATGGAGTGGGGGAGATAGAGGAGAGTGGATGCGCTCTAAAAAAAGTACAAGATTTACTTTCAATTGTATTGTGAAGATGTATAGATAAAGGATCAATACATATGTATGGTGAGTTTAGATATTGTTACAATGTGAGATGCTTGGGCTTGTTTGAAGAAGAGGCCGTTTTGTTTGTAGTGAAAAAAACAAAAGCAGCAAGGTTACCTCTGGGACAGCTCCTTTGTATACTACAACAAACAACCTATTCCCTATGCAGTGCACTACTTTTGACCAGGGCCCATATAGCTCTGGTCAAAAGTAGTGCGCTATTTACAAGGAATTAAGGTGGCATTTGGGATGGAACCAACTTCTTGCTCAACCTCTCCTTCTTCAGAATTGACTACTTCCTACATGAGACTTTTTAAATGTAATTGTCAGACAGATATCCCTCCTAAAGCAAAACCAAACGTCCAAAATGTGCCGTTTATAATATGTAGAAGTGAAATAAATATGCAAAGGCTTATTATGACGCTTTGAAGGGTTTGTGTTCGACCTCCCTTTATTACTGGTGACTTAACGGAAGACTGGTTATTTGCTATGACACTGTTAAGCCAAGGATCAACTCCTGCTGTCTGCAGCATTAAAGGGGATGATTTGTTTGAGGCGGTCTACCATTGGGATGCATGCAGTGGTGTAGCGCAAGGCCATGAGGCAGAGAGAAACCTTTGCAGTTTTATAGCTAATCTCATGCCGTTCTGCACATTTTGACATGGCGCTGTGAGGTCGCCGAGGCAAAGAGCTCCTTTGTAAATATTTAATATTTTGTGTTCATTTTTTGTTTAAATCATTTTATTCGTATTTTGCTTCTGAATAGCTAAATCAGTATAGATTAAGTCTGGGTTACATCTATACGTTTCCTGCCCATGAATTTGAAAATCAGCTCTTTCAACATAACTACTGTCTGATGTCAATTTTCTCCTGTGGTACTGTATGTCAGTGGTAATCTTAAAGATGGATAAGGGCTAGGGAAATGTGGTGAAGATTGGAGTTGAGATATTATTCAATATAGTAACGTTGTCTTGCTCTTCATGGTGCTGAAACTCCTCTCTCTAAATTGATAATGCAGCTAGCTCCCTGTAGGCTCAGTGCTGATTCCTTCTATTCATTAACTAATTAGGACTGGCAGAGGAAATGTCCACTGTGAATGAAGATGGGAAATAGGTAACACTCAACTCCTATAAACTGACAGGTTAAATAGGCACCATCAGGAGACTTCCACCAGCTTTCAATGGAATACCATGGTACACTAATAAGTAGGCATATTAGGCATTGTGTTGTCTATTGTAAACTTGCAAGAAAGGTGGATCACGTTATTGACTCCATTCTCTATCCGCTCGCGCACGTTAGTCTACGTTATGTGAGCTAACTTCTAGCTAGCCAGTCGCCCCGTTGCGATGGACCGTTTTCTGATCAAGAGAAGAGTGCGGGTAGAAAATGAAAATCCAGACCCTGTCTCCGAGGGGCCCAATGAAGAAGAGGGAGATAAGAAAGATGAGTCGGAGAGAGAGAGAGAGAGAAACGCGCGAGCACCAGAGCAGTTCGTCGCTGCTAGCCACCTCTGATTTAAACCAGTCACCTGTTGAAGAACCAAGGCGCCCTCTTCTTCGGCGTTATCCAGCCACACAAGTTGGACAGCAGGATCGCTACTTCAATCGTAGATGGTACGAGGATTACACATGGCTGGAATATTCTATTTCAAAGGACCGTGCTTTCTGCTTTGCATGCCCCCACTTTCAACGTCCAGGAAACCATGGTGGAGAGAAGGCGGTATTTACCCACGATGGCTACCAGAAGAACTGGACAAGTTCGTTCCTGACACACGATGCTAGTGTGGAGCATAAATATGCAATGACAGCGTGGAATGAGTGGACTATTCAGAAAGAGTCTGGCTCAATAATATGCAATGCTCTAAGTGATGGACATTCGGAACTAGCCCGAGAGAACAGAGAGTATATTACATGGCTGTCAACCAGGGAAACTTCCTTGAACTTTTACAGGTCATAGGCAAATTCGACAAAAACAGTTTCACAGAAAATCTCAGATAGCATTTCTAGTACTAAGTACACGCATGATATACAGAATGAAATACTGGGTTAAACCCTCGACTGCCTTGTCCATACACGCAGACAGAACCAAGGCCCTGAATGTCCAGAAGATTACGACTCGTTTGCACTGAACCACAACAACAGCCGCATCGTCCTTCTATAAAACAACACTTGGTGAGTAACTGAAAGTCATTTTATTTATTTATTGACAGAGTGCGCCTGTCCGGTGGTGCGAACATGATTCAATCGCGCTGATCTGGATGGAACAAGAAGACTCCAGTCGGCCTATAAGGATTTTTGCAATAGAAATATAATCACTAAGATTGTGATGACAGCCAGTTGACAGGCATAGGGTAAATGCACTTCTCGTTGTGGCTGCACTGGGTATTATTCACTTAATTTCTGATGTGATAGACATTTAATCCGTAACATTTTAACCAATGCACAGCAGGACGCATATATCGTCGGCCAACAAGTAATTTTTTTGTTTGCAATAGAAATACAATCACTAAGATTGTGATGATAGCCAATTCGTTGTACAAGTGTGTGCACAGTTAACAGGCATAGGCTAAATGCATTGCACTTCTCGTTGTGGCTTCCCTTAGGATATTATTCATTTAATTTCAGACGTTGTGATAGCCATCCCATTATTATTAAACATTATTTCCGACATGCTGACTCGTGGTCTGTCAACCAATTAGATACAAGCAACGGTGTTCTTCCCGCCTCAATGACCTCCCGTCACCACGTACCTCTGCCCAATCGAAAGTAGGAACAGACATTCTAGGCTGTAATGGAAAATAACACGACAGTCATTAAAGGAAGTAGATCTACATAGTGCTTCTTCACCCATATTGTTTACAGTATCGATAATAAAGCTAGAAAATTACATGTAGTAGGCTAGGCTGGAATTAATGAAGTCAACCTCACCAGTGAGTTTATCTTTGAGGTCAATGATTAAATAACTTCGGATATTTACAGAGGGGTGAAGAGCACTTGTGAATGTTTCCATTTTAACTCTCAAACTGGTGAAAGAGACTGGGATATATTCAATTGAAATTGGAAATACTTGCTTTATCTGGTAATTACCTAATTATTTAAATGTTTCTCCACTTTGAATTGTCATAGTTGAATGTATTGAACTTTGGAATGCAGGCAGTGGTTTTGTGCGTGCCTAAATGTAATTTAGCCAACTTGTCAAAACATTTGAGGTGGGTATATAGCCTGTGTCGATAATATACATACTGTAGGACTAGCTTTGTTTGAGAACTATTTGTAAATTGCATATTACTCTAAATCATTTTCCTTTTTTCAACTTCAGTAATGGACCCATTTGACGCCAACTCTCCGCGCAAGGTTCTGGAGCACATCTCTACTCTGCTGGGATGCAGCCAGACATCGAATGAAGTAGCCACATATCTGGACAATCACGACGAACTAAAGCATCTACGTGAACAGTTTCTATTACCCAAAGTTGCAGAACAGAATTTGTTCTTAACTCACTTGCCTAGTTAAATAAAGGTAAAAAATAAATAAAAAAGTGGACAGTATGTACAGTATGGCCCAGCGTCGTCCGGGTTTGGCCGGGGTAGGTCGTCATTGTAAATAATAATTTGTTCGATATCACGCTGAAATCAATAGAACAGGGGGCAAACGTTTGGGAGTAGCGCTGTTTAAACTAACACGACTCAAAGGCCACACGGAAACTTAACCTATACATGGTTGGTTACACAAGAACGTGTACAAGGCTTATACCTATGTTTTGCAATGGCGGATGTTGATTTTAGGAGGCTGCCACCATGGAAAAGGCAACAAACAATTCAAATACGTCAGCTTGCGCGCTAATAGCGTTTCAATCGGTGACGTCACTCGCCCTGAGACTTGGAGTAGTTGTTCCCCTTGATCTGCAAGGGCTGAGGCATTTGTGGAGCGATGGGTAACGATGCTTCGAGGGTGGCTGTTGTCGATGTGTTCCTGGTTCAAGCCCAGGTAGGAGCGAGGAGAGGGACAGAAGCTATACTGTTACACTGGCAATACTAATGTGCCAATAAGAACATCCAATAGTCAAAGGTATATGAAATACAAATGGTATAGAGAGAAATAGTCCTATAATTCCTATAATAACTACAACCTAAAATGTTTTACCTGGGAATACCAGCTTTCATATGTTCTCATGTTCTGAGCAAGGAATTTAAACGGTAGCTTTTTTTACATGGCACATATTGCACTTTTACTTTCTTCTCCAGCACTTTGTTTATGCATTATTTAAACCAAATTGAACATGTTTCATTATTTATTTGAGGCTAAATTGATTTTATTTATGTATTATTATATTAAGTTAAAATAAGTGTTCATTCAGTATAGTTGTAATTGTCCTTATTACAAATAAATGTAAAAAAAATCGTCCGATTAATCGTTTTCGGCTTTTTTTGGTCCTCCAATAATCGGTATCGGCGTTGAAAAATCATAATCGGTCGACCTCTAGTCAGTACGAGTAGTTATTGAGTGTAAGGGGACAATTACTTTTTCACACAGGGGAATTGGGTGTTGCATAACTTTGTTAATTAAAGAAAATGTGTATATTTGTATTTATTTGTAAACTCATGTTCATCTTATATTCGTTTTTAGTTGAAGTTGAAGATCTGATAACATTCAGTATAAAAAAATTGCAAAAAATAGAGAAAATCTAAAAGGGTGGCAAATCATTTTTCATGGCACTATGTGTAGATAGTACATTCTAGGTTTTCAATACCTCACAAAGTGTTTCTGCATATTGGTTATTGATTTGGACACTTTGAAACTGTCTTGACATTGGGCTATTTATCAATGTCTTGTCATCAAGAAGCAGCGACAGCGTCATTTTCAACGTACGTTTTCGGTATATACACACCGTTCAAAAGTTTGGGGTCATTAGCAATGTCCTTGTTTTTGAAAGAAAAAATCTACCATTTCCAGCTACAATAGTCATTTACAACTTTAACAATGTCTACACTGTGTTCTTGATCATTTTGATGTTATTTTAATGGACAAATTTTTTTTCTTTTCTTTAAAAAAACACGAAATGTCTAAGTGACCCCAAACTTTTGAACAGTATTGTAAATGGAAATTTCAATATGAATTTCCAATGCTATTGTACTTAATCAGGTAAAAACTGCTGAATGAGTCCGAAAATGTGCTGGGATTTATTTATTTTGATGATAAGGTATACCAGAAATCACCAAAATGGTTTTGCCCTGCCTATAGGTCTACAAGATCCTACATACAGTGAGGAAACGGCCTGCCTGGTCAGGTATAATGTGGTCGGAAAATATTGCAGCCGGAAGAGAGATGCCTACAAAATTTGGGTTGAGCTGAATAAAGGAGATGACGAAGCACTTTCATTTAGCTAAGTGTTTGAAAGTTGAATCATTTTAATGACATATTCTTCAACTGTGTAACAAAGCTTCTTTCTGGGGCCAAGAACTATGCCGTGATTTGAACAATGCAGGGAAGCTTTTTAGTGAAAATGTGTGGATCGATTGTGCTAATGCACTGTTAATGTTACCCTAGCTGACCTTACGCTTGTGGATGGCACCAAGGAATGCATTTACTTTGTGGGGAACTCACTTGGCCTCCAGCCCAAAATGGCCAAGAAGTACATCGACGAGGAGTTGGATAAATGGGCTAAAATCTAAGTTGTTCCCCCCTTTATGACACTGAATCAGCTCAGCTAAAAGTTTTAGTCGACTATTTCAAGTACTGTAATGGTCATTCGAGGATGACAAGCCCCCCCCCCCCCCCCCGAACCTCTTTCTCTTTTAATGTAATTGTCCTAGCTTTTATCTGTGAAATGTGTATCCTATCCTTGTAGCTGTGAGCATTGTTGTGATGTTCCTCTCTGTTCTGTTTTGCAGGGGGGTTCATGGCCATGTGCAAGGCTCTCGACCTTGGGCCTGGGCAGAGAACAATATAGAGGAACTCATGGCTAATGTGGTTGGTAAGTTCATACAATAACACATCCAATGCATTATCAAATACAATGCATTACCATTCGACATTCTATGTTCGTTGTATGATCATAACAGTTAACATGAGCTAGGGCTGAGATGGGGCTATTTAACGATGCAGGTCGGCACCTTTACAGGCTTTTTGCACTGATGTGCGACCAAAGGGATCCAATACGCGGTCATCATGGTTCCCTTTTTCACACAGCACCGTTAAAAGCCTGTAATCTCCAGCTCTCATAACATTGATGGTTAAATTGTCAGGTAATTCTGATAGCTAACTATCGTTCTGTCTGGCTGTTGATGATTCATGACAGAGACCTCCGATCTGTGACTGGTTTTAAAGGGTAATTGCACCCTGGCAGTGTGCCATATTTTGCAGTGAGCAAAGTACAGCCAAACTAAACAACCGAAGGCCGTTATGCTCCTCGGATATATTTTTTGTGTGGAAAATGTAGGTTTTATAATTGCTTAAATGCTATTAGGTAAAAATGTGTTTCTGAAGTTATGTCAGAGCAATGGGAATTGAATCACACCTGTGTGTTTGCTTACGAACAGGGGCTAAAGCTGAGGAGGTTGCCTTGATGAACGGGTTAACGGTTAATCTGCACATTCTGCTGGTAAGATAATGTCAAACTTTTATACAAATCTCCAACGTAAACACGCATTATATACCGAGACTTTACATAAACAACATGTTATATATTTGCTTTGCAGCTGTCTTTTTACAAACCTACAGCAAAACGTCACAAAATCCTTCTTGAGGACAAGGCTTTCCCCTCAGACCATGTGAGTAATTCCAACGACACATAACTTGTTTTCAACCGACAGGATGTCGGTGTAATGACTGCAGGTCATGTGGATTTGGTTATTTCAGCCCCACCTGTTGCTGACATGTATAAAATTGAGCACACGGCCATGCAATCTCCATAGACAAACATTGGCAGTAGAATGGCCTTACTGAAGTGCTCAATGACTATCATCGTGGCACCGTCATATTTTCTTTACCTCTTTTTCTCACCAATTTTGCGATATCCAATTGGTATTTAGTCTTCTCCCATTGCTGCAACTCCCGTATGGAGTCAGGAGAGGCGAAGGTCGAGAGCCATGCCTCCTCTGAAACACAACCCCGCCAAGGCGTACTGCTTCTTAAGACTGCTCTCTTAGCATGGAAGCCAGCCGCACCATTGTGTCGGAGGAAATACCATACACCTGGCGACCGTGTCATGCGCCCGTCCCGACACAGGAGTCTCCTTTTAACCATTGGACAACCCAGTCAGCCAAACCCTCCCCTAACCCGAACAAAGCTGGGCCAATTGTGCGCCGTCTCATGGGTCTCCCTGTCGCGACACTGCCTTGTATCGAACCCGCATCTGTAGTGATGTCGCTAGCACTGCGATGCAGTGCCTTAGACCGCTGCGCCATTCGGGAGGCCTAGTTTGTTAAATTTCTGCCCTGCTAGAGCTGCCCCATTCCATTGTAAGGGCTGTTATTGTGAAGTAGAAACGTCTACGAGCAACAACGGCTCAGCCGCAAAGTGGTAGGCCACACAAGCTCACAGAACGGGACCGACGAGTGCTAAAGTGTGTTAAAATCGTCTGTCCTTGGTTGCAACACTCACTACCAAGTTCCAAACTGCCTCGTCAGCACAATAACTGTTTGTCAGGAGCTTCATGAAATGGGTTTCCATGGCCAAGTAGCAGCACACAAGCCTAAGGTCACCATGCGCAATGCCAAGCGTCGGCTGGAGTGGTATAAAGCTCGCTGCCGTTGGACTGCGTGAGAACGCGTTCTCTGGAGTGATGAATTACGCTTCACCATCTGGCAGTCCGACGGACGAATCTGGGTTTGGCAGATGCCAGGAGAACACTACCCGCCCCAATTCTTTTAATGTTTTTGTCAAATATTATCTATTTTTGGGCTTCTTGCGGTCAATTTGTAGTCTACAAATTATTTGTAATTATTTTCCGCTCAAGAAAAAAATTGGCCCGCGGGTGAGTCTATTTTATGGTCCCATGCCTTCTTAGAGGGTACTCCAACATGATCTGGATGGTGTTTTATGAAGGTTCAATTTAGATGGTCAAGAGAGTAACACTGCTCTCTGGCGTCAACTGTGATACTGTCACTACATTGCGACAGAGAAGTGAAGTCTTTGTTTATAATCAGTGGTTAAATTGGTCTGGAGTCTCTCCCACCTACCTCCCTTCTAGATTATATTTCTAAACCCTCATATCAAAGGAGGCATAAGCTTTGTCTATATGTTATTAAACTCGCACAATCTGGATTTCCTGAACTCTTTGAAGAACCAATGGGAAGAGGATTTAGGTGAACAACTTTCAGACAAAACTTGGCAGAGTATGCCTCAAGAGAATACATTCTTCATCTATATGTCTAAGACCTGCTGTAATTCAATTTAAAACAGTTCATCAGCTGCATTGGTCAAAGGCAAAATCATCCAAGATTAGACCAGAAATAGATCCCACTTGTGACCGATGTAAGCAGGCTCATTTCTGGATATCAATTTGAGAGACGTTTTCTAAGATACTGGAGGGACCTATAGAACCTTCTGTCTTTTTTTGCATTATTCAGAGTGACACCACAGGAGGCCCCACAGGAGGCCCATCGAAACAGTTCTATGGAGTGGCACCACAGGAGGCCCCTCGAAACAGTTATATTACTTTTCTTCTAGCTAGATGTCATCTACTATTTAAGTGGAAGGATCGGTTTCCTTCTACTTTTAAACATTGGATAAAGGAAGTCATGCAACATCTCAAGCTAGAGAAAATATGCTACTCCGTTAGGGGATCTGGAATTACATTTTCGAAAATCTGGCAACTTTTCCTATCTTTTGCAGAAGACATGGACCAGCTAATTTCACCCAGTTAACTCCATAAACCAACCCAAATTAGAATTTGTATAATTATTTAATACTTTTTTCTTAGCTCTTTGTAAAAAAAAATTAACGATTTGATTATATTACTCATTGTATATCATGTCTGGTTTTGGGGTGGGGCTCTGTTAGAGCATGTGGTGGGTTTGATTTGGTGAGTGTTCTGCCCTCTACTTGTTCTGTCTGTTATCTGTAGAATCATAAAAAATGGCAAATAAAAAATTGGGTCAAAAGGAGAAACGGACGGAGCCGAACTCCAGCAATTTTAAGGTTTTGAAGAAAAAAATAGGAGAAACCAAGGATGGGGTTAGGATTGAACGTGTCGTTGAGGTTAGGGCTATGCAAAGTTGGGCTTAGGGTTGTGGTTGAGGCTAGGGTTGAACTGGGATGTGGACATGAAGCTAGGGTTATTGTTAGGGTTGAACCGGGATGTGGACATGAAGCTAGGGTTAGGGTTGAACCAGGATGTGGACAGGAAGCTAGGGTTAGGGTTGAACCAGGATGTGGACATGAAGCTAGGGTTAGGGTTGAACCAGGATGTGGACAGGAAGCTAGGGTTAGTTTTGAACCAGGATGTGGACATGAAGCTAGGGCTAGTGTTGAACCAGGATGTGGACATGAAGCTAGGATTAGGGTTGAACCAGGATGTGGACATGAAGCTAGGGTTAGGGTTGAACCAAGATGTGGATATGAAGCTGTGGTTGTGGTTGTGGTTAGGGTTGAACAGGGATGTGGACATGAAGCTAGGCTTTGAATTGTGGATGAGGTTTAGAGTTGAACCAGGATGTGAACATGAAGCTAGGATTAGGTTTAGAGGGGCTCCTCTGAATTCCCAACCTCAATTTATAGTGGATAATGGCCATTGTATCCATTGTGTATAGTCATGCTTCTATTCTATAATGTTGTTATTAACATTGGCTTTTAAGGTAATGAATCATGTTATTTAAAACAAAAAAGCATTTTGTCTGATAACAGCTGCTCCAACAGCGTCCTCTGTTGTCAGGGATGTGTAACAATTTGACATGATTGGCTCGCAGGATTTGTCTGCATTCACCTCATGCAAGTGTTGACAAGGAAATATAAATGATGACACTCAGGAGATGTCAAACCAACTCTCTCTCTCTCTCGCGCACACACACACACACACACACACACACACACACACACACACACACACACACACACACACACACAGGGGGAAGCCTTCCCTCTCTGTCACATTTAGCAGGGTAATCAAAACAGCCAGACTTAGAGTCCTAATGATCCACACAATAATACCCCCACTAGGAGTACATTAATCATTTATGAAGTTTATCTTAAAAAGACACGCACACGCAAACAAACAGACACGCCGATGAACTGCCTCTGATGCGTCCTGACTGCACAGCTCCGGCCTGCTGCCCTTAGCATCTGGCATGACAGTGCGTTTTTGCTCTTCCCACAGGGCTGCTACGTTGGATTCGACTGTGCACACGCAGTGGGCAATGCAGAGCTGAAGCTGCATGACTGGGGAGTGGACTTTGCCTGCTGGTGCTCCTACAAGGTCAGCATTGGGATTTGTGTGGAGAAATCAAGGGCAAAATGAACTGCTGGCAGTGGCTTCACTCTGTTTCCTGTCCAACACCTGCTGACACAGGAAGACCACACAATATGTGGGGTAGAAATGGACTTGTTCTAGCTTAATATTGCCAACAAGGAGTGTCTTGCAGTTGTTATCGATGCCCATTTCAAATATTGTAGTTTATCCTTGGTCTTGAATACTGTAGATAAGAGTTCATTTTTTGTATTCCCGTGTAGTATGTGAATTCTGGAGCTGGTGGACTGGTTGGAGCTTTTATCCATGAGAAGAATGCACGTACGTACAGTCAAGCCTGCGTGAGTATGACGGTGCAGTACAGCTCAGATTTGTGTTCATATTACGTGTGGACTCTTATGTTTTAACTACTTGTTACTTTCTCTCTCAGGCTCACGGGATGGTGGGGACATGACTTGAAAACAAGGTCCCGCGTGGATAATGGTATCAACATATTTGTGATTATGTTCTCATTTTGTTCCCTAGACTGGGACACATTGCAGAATGCTGCTTCGAGTTGGCGCTGTCGGTTTCTAAGCAGAGATACCCTTGTAGCTTGATTTACACTGACATCTCCTGGTCATATTAGGGTATTACAGAAAATGGGTTCTACCGTGTTCATTTCAACCTTTCAGTCGAGCCACATGAATTCATCACGAACATCCTACGTTTTTGTCTTACCATAGAAATGGATCTACTACCTGGTATAAGTGGCTTTCGGCTATCAAACCAACCCATCCTGCTGGTGTGTCCACTGCAAGCTAGTTGAGGTGACTGGACCCAATTTGGGTTTTTCATATCGATTTCATACAGCAAATATTAGAACAAGTTCGTATTCATCTCTCAAATCATGGAATTTCACAAGTGACCTGTAAAAGGTTGTAACTGTTGTTATAACCAGGGTTGGGGTCAATTCCATTTCTATTCCAGTCAATCCAGGAAGTACACTGTATTATTGACTGTATGTTTGTTTTACTCCATGTGCAACTCTGTGTCGTTGTATGTGTCGAACTGCTTTGCTTTATCTTGGCCAGGTCGCAATTGTAAATGAGACCTTGTTCTCAACTTGCCTACCTGGTTAAATAAAGGTGAAATAAAAATAAATAAAATAAAAAAAACACTGAAATGTAAATTCTCTTCAATGCTTTTCAATTAGGAGAATTTGGAATTTGAATTGTGTTTACTTTCTGATTGTAAATGGGATCGACTCCAGCCCTGGCAATAACTGTTAAGTTGTCGATCTTTGCCATTACGTCCAGGTCTTTGCTATGACCAGTATGACAGCTCTGAGGAAGAAGCCCAGACTTACAAGCCCCACGTCCATATCATCACTCCCTCCCACCCTGAGGAACGAGGATGCCAACTCTCCCTCTCTTTCTCGGTCCCCATCGCAGCCGTGCTCCAGGAGCTGGAGAAGAGGGGTGTCGCTGTGAGTGGCTTCATGTATATACAATAGTAGCACAGTATTGGTGAGTTTCCCCAGATCCATATGAAGCCTAGCCTGGACTAAAAAAGCGCTGTCTAAAATAAATACAAATTCACTTTAAAAAAGTAATAATTAATTGACCATGCTTTTTAGTCCAGATGTGGGCTTACATTTAATTTGGGTATGAAAAAACAATCCCTTATCATGTATGCTGAACAAAATATAAACGCAACATATGAAGTCTTGGTTTCATGAGCTGAAATAAAAAAAAATCCAGACGCACAAAAAGCGTATTTCTCTCAAATCTTGTGCACAAATGTATTTACGTCCTTGTTATAGTGAGCATTTCTCATTTGCCAAGATAAGCCCTCCACCTGACAGGTGAGGCATGTCAAGAAGCTGATTAAACAACCGCAGACCACGTGTAACCACCCCAACCCAGGACCTCCATATCCTTCTACTTTACCTGCAGGATCATGAGGAGGGAGAGGGAGGGTGCTGAGGAGTATTTATGTCGGTGTGGGGGAAAAAACGAATTCTGATTGGTTGGGCCAGGCTCCCCAGGGGCTGTGCCCCTGTCCAGTCACGTGAAATCCATAGATTAGGGTATAATTTAATTGATTTCAAATGACTGATTTTATTCTATGAACTGTAACTCAGTAAAATCTTTGAAATTGTTGCATGTTGCGTTTTATATATTTGGACAGTGTATGTGTTTATGCATAGATTTGAATCTATGGTTTGTAATTGACTATTGCTGTTTTGATCTGTTCTCTCCATGCCATCTCAGTGTGACATGAGGGAACCCAACGTTCTGCGCATCGCTCCGGTGCCGCTCTACAACTCCTTTAGTGACGTTCACCGCTTCATCGCTGTTCTAGGATCAGCTCTGGCTGCCAGCAAAGAACTACAACCATGATAGGAAGTCTTTTTTATTGTTACCCCACCTTTCGGAGTATTTTTGACCGTGTCAATAAAAACTAGTTGTTTTTCTACTGCAATGTGCTGGAGTCATTGACAGGTCTTCTGAACTACTGTCCCAAAGAATTGCAATAGGTTTTGCTTAGGCTACCCAGTAAAACTAAATTGGTTGGAATTGTATCCCTACTCGAAATTCTGTGAGACAGGTTTGTATAGTAACAATGTCAAATAAAAGCAAATAGTTATTGTGAATCTCAATTTAAGATGAGTTTCTGCATTTTTCATTTTTTGGAAAGGGAGTCAATGCTAAAACCAAGGTCTCTTTCCCAGATGAGCTCTGTATAGCTCGCATCCACCACAAGAACATGGTGATTGCCTACGGAGCAGCAAGAGGATCTGCCCCTCCCTACCTTCAGGCTCAACCATACACATCAAAATACAATAAACACATTAAACTACAACTCACATGAAAATTTAAATGCCAGGACAGAGAAAAGCTTGGACTTGGTTGAGCCGGAGCTGCCCTTCCGTGGGCGTGGGAGGGCCAATGGACCAGAGGTGGCAGAACAGAGTCCTCGGGTTGGGGTGTAGGGAATGAGCAGAGACTGAAGGTAGGGAGGGGCAGTTCCTCTTGCTGCCCTGTAGGCAATACCATGGTCTTGTAGTGGATGCGAGCTTTGACTGGAAGCTAGTGGAGTGTGCGGAGGAGTAGGATGACATGGGACACCTTGGGAAGGTTGAAAATCGTGCGGGCTGCAGCGTTCTGGGTAAGTTGCAGGGGTTTGATGGCACAAGCGGGGAGCCCAGCCAACAGCGAGCCTGGATTTGGACCTGCGTGTAGGGTTGTACTCTACGGATGTTGTAGAGCATGAACCTGCAGGAGTGAGCCACTGCTTTGATGTTTGCAGAGAATGACAGGGTGTCGTCTAGGCTCACGCCAAACTTTGCACTCTGGGAGAGGAACACTGGAGTTGTCAACCATGATGGAGAGGTCTTGGAGCGGGCAGGCCTTCCCCGGGAGGAAGAGCAGCTCTTTCTTGTTGAGCTTGAGGTGGTGGGCCGACATCCAAGCTGAGATATCTGCCAGGCAACGCAGAGAAGCTTGACGTCACCTGGGTGTCAGAAGGGGGGAAGGAGAAAGGTAGTTGAGTGTCATCCACATAGAAATGATAGGAGAGACCATGTGAGGATATGACGGAGCCGAGTGACTTGGTGTATAGAGAGAAGAGGAGAGTGCCTAGAACCGAGCCCTGGGGGACAGTAGTCGTGAGAGTATGTGGTGCAGACACAGATTCCACGTCACCTGATAGGAACGGCCTCCAAGAGTGTGCATAGCCTGAGACGCCCAGCCCTGAGAGGGTGAAGTTGAAGATCTGATGGTTCATGGTGTCGAAGGCAGTGGATAGATCTAGGGAGAATTAGAACAGAGGAGAGAAAGTCTGTGCGGAGAGCCTTCGTGACCCAGAGAAGAACAATATTGGTTGAGTGACCCGTCTTGAAGCCTGACTGGAAAGGGTCAAGAAGATCGTCCTGAGGGAGATAGCGAGAGAGTTGGAAAAGAAAGAAGTGATACCAGTCAGAGGGGTCAAGTCAATCAATCAAATGTATTTATAAAGCTCTTTTTCGATCAGCAAATGTCACACAGTGCTATACAGAAACTCAGCCTAAAACCCCAAACCGCAAGCAATGCAGATGTGGAAACACAGTGGCTAGGAAAAACTCCCTTTGAAAGGTAGGAACCTAGGAAGAAACCCAGAGAGGAACCAGGCTCTGAGGGATGGCCAGTCCTCTTCTGGCTGTGCCGGGTGGAGATTATAAGAGTACATGGCCATTTAAGGCCAGATTGTTCTTCAAGATGTTCAAAGATGGGTGACCAGCAGGGTCAAATAATAATCAGTGGTTGTAGAGGCAGTATCTCAGGAGTAAATGTTAGTTGGCTTTTCATAGACAAGCATTCAGAGGTCGAGACAGCAGGTGCGGTAGACCGAGAGAGTCGAACAGCAGGTCCGGGACAAGGTAACATCCGGCAAACACATCAGGGTTCCCTAACCACAGGCAGAATAGTTGAAACTGGAGCAGCAACACTACCAGGTGGACTGGGGACAGCCAGGTGTCATCGGGCTGATCCCTAGCCCCACGGCACATGGACTATTGCAGCATAGATACTGGAGACTGAGACAGGTAGGTCGGGGGACACCGGCCCCGTCCGACAGTACCCCCGGACAGGGCCAACCAGGCAGTTTATAACTACACCCACTTTGCCAAAGCACAGCCCCCACACCACTCGAGGGATAAACTGACCACCAACTTACTACCCTGAGAGAAGGCAGAGTATAGCCCACGAAGATGTCCTCCACCACATGAGCCCAAAGGGGCGCAAAACCGGACAAGAAGATCACGTCTGACTCAACCCACTCAAGTGACGCACCCCTCCTAGGGACGGCATGGGAGAGCACTAGTAAGCCAGTGACTCAGTCCCCGTAATAGCGTCAGATGCAGATATTCCCAGTGGAGAGAGGGGAGCCGACCAGGCAGACAGCAAGGGCGATTCGTCACTCCAGTGCCTTGCCATTCACCTTCACACCCCTGGGCCAGAATTCACTCAATCATAGGACCTACTGAAGAGATGAGTCTTCAGTAATGACTTAAAGGTCAAGACTGAGTCCCTCACATGGATAGACAGACAATTCCATAAAAATGTAGCTCTATAGGAGAAAGCCCTGCTGCTGTTTGCTTAGAGGTGGCCTACTTCTTATGACTGTAGTGTAGGTGTAGCTATGTACAGCAGGACCAAAACAGAGAGACAGGTAGGAGCAAGCCCATGTAATGCTTTGTAGGTTAGCAGTAAAACCTTGAAATCAGCACTAGCCTTAACAGGAAGCCGATGTAGAGAGGCTAGCAGTGGAGTAATATGATTAGTTCTAGTCAGGATTCTAGCAGCCATGTTTAGCACTAGTTTATTTACTGCTTTATCCGGGTAGCCAGAGATTAGAGCATTGTAGTAGTCTAATCTAGAAGTGACAAAAGCATGGATTAGCTTTTTGGACAAAAAGTTTCTGATTTTTGCAATGTTACGAAGATAGAAAAAAAGGTGTCCTTGAAATATTCTTGATATGTCCTGTCAAAAGAGAGATCAGGGTATAAAGTAACGCCGAGGTCATTCACAGTTTTATTTGAGACGACTGTACAACCATCAAGATTGTCAGGTCCAACAGCAGATATCTTTGTTTCTTGGGACCTAGAACTAGTATCTCTGTTTTGTCCGAATTTAAAAGTAAAACGATTGCCTCCATCCACTTCCTTATGTCTGAAACACATGCTTCCAGGGTAGGCAATTTTGGGCCTTCACCATGTTTCATCGAACTGTACAGCTGTGTTTCATCTGCATAGCAGTGAAAGTTGACATTGTGTTTCCAAATGACATCACCAAGAGGTAGTGTACATATATACATATAGTGAAAACAATAGTGGTCCTAAAATGGAACCTTGTGGAACGCCATAACGTACAATTGATTTGTCAGAGGACAAACCATCCACAGAGATGAACTGATATCTTTCTGACAGATAAGATCTAAACCAGGCAAGAACTTGTCCGTGTAGACCAGGTGTGGGCAACTCCAGTCCTCTTGATTGGTGTCACACTTTTCCCCCATCCCTAGCAAACACAGCTGATTAATCAAATTGCATTCTAAATTGAAGATCATGATTAGTTAATTATTGGAGTCAGGTGTGTTAGCTGGGACTGGGGCAAATCTTTGACACCAATCAGGCACTCGAGGACTGGAATTGCCCACCCCTGGTGTAGACCAATTAGGGTTTCTAATCTCTCCAAAAGAATGTGGTGATCAATGGTGTCAAAAGCAGCACTAAGGTCTCGGAACACGAGGAGAGATGCAGAGCCTTGATCCGACGAACCATTATAACGTAATTTACCACCTTCATGAGTGCAGTCTCAGTGCTATGATGGGGTCGAAAACCAGACTGAAGCATTTCATATACATTATTTGTCTTCAGGAAGGCAGTGAGTTGCTGTGCAACAGCGTTTTTTTTTAGGTATGGAAGATTCAATTGAGGCCGATAGTTTAAAACATTTCCAGGTTTGGCTTTTTCAAGAGAGGCTTTATTACTGCCACTTTTAGTGAGTTTGTACACATCCAGTGGATAGAGAGCCGTTTATTATGTTCAACATAGGAGGGCCAAGCACAGGAAGCAGCTTTTTCAGTAGTTTAGTTGGAATAGGGTCCAGTATGCAGCTTGACGGTTTAGAGGCCATGACTATATTCATGAATGTGTCGAGATACAGGATTAAAAAACTTAGTGTCTCCATTGATCCTAGGTCTTGGCAGTTCTGTGCAGACTCCGGATAACTGAGCTTTGGAGAAATATGCAGATTCAACGAGGAGTCTGTAGTTAGCTTTCTAACGATCATGATGTTTTCATCAAAGAAGTTCATGAATTTATCACTGCTGAAGTGAATCCTGTCCTCTCTTGTTGAATGTTGCTTTTTAGTTAGCTTTGTGACAGTATCAAAAAGAAACGTTGGATTGTTCTTATTCTCCTCAATTAGGTTGGAGAAATAGGATGATTGAGCAGCAGTAAGGGCTATTTGATATTGTACGATACTGTTTTTCCAAGCTAGACGGAAGACTTCCAGTTTGGTGGAGCGCCATTTTTGTTCCAATTTTCTGGAAGCTTGCTTCAGGACTTGGGTATTTTCTGTATACCAGCAAGTAAACCTCTTGTGACAAATGTTGTTTGTTTTTAGGGGTGCGACTGCTTCTAGGGTATAACGCATTGTTAAGTTTAGATCCTTAGGTGGTTAACCGATTTTTGTACTCCGACATCCTTGGGTAGGAGGAGGGAGTATGGAAGGGCATCTAGAAATCTTTGGGTTGTCCGAGAATTTATAAACAAAAAACCAAAAAATACTGTGTTACTTGCATTAAGTACCAATTTCAGTTCAACAAAGTCTTTCTGCAGGGCAATAAAGACAGATTGAAGTTCTGAAAGAGCCTAGTCAGCTGTGGGGGCAATAGCATACACCACAGTGTCATCTGCATACAGGTGAAAGTATATATATTTTTTACAGATAAACCAATATTTGGTCATTTAAATAGTGAAATGAACCGGACCAAGAATCGATCCCTGTGGGACACCCTTTGTTATGTCAAGAAACACCGATTTTTGCACCGTTAGAAAAAACTACTGTTCTGTCCTTTAAATAATTTTCAAACTAGATACACGCAGCCTGGTCCAGGCCAATTGATTAAACTAGTGTAGAGAGTTTGAAAATGGAGAGAATTATTTAGGTCACACTGGTCACCACCTTTGTGAAGGGGGAATACAGTGGGGAGAACAAGTATTTGATACACTGCCGATTTTACAGGTTATCCTACTTACAAAGCATGTAGAGGTCTGTAATTTTTAACAAAAATCCAGAAAATCACATTGTATGATTTTTAAGTAATTCATTTGCATTTTATCTCTCACAGTTGAAGTGTACCTATGATAAAAATTACAGACCTCTACATGCTTTATAAGTAGGAAAACGTGCAAAATCGGCAGTGTTAAAAATTATTGTTCTCCCCACTGTATATGGGCCGCCTTCCAGACCTTGCCGAGATAAAATGCTGATTAAAAACATCATTTATTTAAAAAAAATCTCAGTAGTGATGCCAGTCTGACACAACTTTCTTAGGCAAGTAATGAGAGTAATTTGATCCGCTTTAGACGGATCACCAGCAGAGTCTGAGATAAAACTTAGAAAGTATCTAGGTTTAGCTTTCGTGATCGAGGAAATGCATCTATTTCTCAATTTCCTGAAAAACTGCCAGTCAGTTTTTCTAGCCTTGGCCCAAGCCTGATTTATCATCATAACAAGATCTGAAAGTTCTGTAGAGAACCAAGGATTTGTTATATTTTTACTCTAAGGCGTTTAACGGGAGCGTGTTTGTCTGCCAGAGAGATAACTTAGAAATAGCACTCCCCCATATTTTGGTTAGGCTTGCCCCTGCCCTCCAATGCCCCTCCCCCCTGTGTTTTGGTGAGGCCTGCCTCCCCCTCCCATGTACTCCCCCATATTTTGTTGAGGCTTGTGTCTGCCCTCCCATGCACCCCAACCTCATATTTTGGTGAGGCCTGCCTCCCCCTCTCATATTTTGGTGATTCTTGCCTTGCAGATATGCATCCCAGCCCGCCCCAGCATGGGGTGTGCAAATGGCATGATTTCATGATTTAGAAACTCTGACGAACCATCCTTCTCCTTCCTGCATTACACACCTCAGTAGCCTGCAGTCCACTTCCTAGCAATTAGCGCTCACTTCATTACATGTTGGGTTGTTCCTAATGTAGCTCCTGTGTTTATGCACTATTACCTTGATGGATGTCTATCCCACAATTAGACATAATTGGCATATCAATATGCAGAAGCTAAATGGATTAACCTTCTCTAAAACTAATGAGCACTCCCATGACCAGCTGGGGAATGGACCAGAATTAGCATTTGTCATTTTTAGGGGTTTGATGATAATATAGAAATAAATAATTTAATAAGGGGTTAGGGGGGTATTTTCTTTGTCTTTGTTAACTTAACCCCAAGATTGTATGCATGTAAAATATGTATTAAATTTAGAGATACTCTACTAAGTAACAGGGATTGTTGATAATATTGGTTCATGCAGTAACATATTAAAACAGGCGGCATGAAAAGGTTTGCACAACAATGCTACAATACTACTATCAACCTTATACTACCAGTATACTGTACATCCTTATGCCATTGGAAATATATCTGATTCACTGATTCCTTCTAGTCTAGTTGCTAGTTTGGGCACCGCTCCAGTGAGAAGCGTTAGCTACCTAGCTGATTAGTTACAGAGAATATTCACCGACCGACCTGACTGTGTTCAGTACCTTCTAACCCTGATTTCCGTGCATTCATTTTCAGAACTCTTTGTAATCTAATCACCGGCAGCAGCCTTGGTGGTGCTGGGTTTGGTTGATGCTTTGTGGGTGTTCCTGTATATACCCTGAAAATCCAGGAGGACGCATTGATTCGTGTTCTCTGCCAGATTCCCGTATTGAGGGGAGGTGTGTGTGTGTGTGTGTGTGTGTGTGTGTGTGTGTGTGTGTGTGTGTGTGTGTGTGTGTGTGTGTGTGTGTCAGCTGAATCACCATCAGCAAAGAGTCTTGTTAAACATCTGGCCTCTGACACCAGGGAGACTCAGATACCGGCAGCTTTAGCAGAGCGATCCGTCTACCGTGCCAAACACCGAAACACATCTGACAACCTGCTCAAGTAGCAGCATACTGCATGATTCATTCTGGATATACTTTCTTCTTTTAGGAAACAGAAGTATTGGAAGAAGAGATATCATTGCAGTGTTGCAGCATTAAAAATGCTGAAAGAAGAGGAATGATTGCCTTGTTGAAATGTATATATTTTATCACTTGCCGAAGTGGGTGAAATATTTTAGACATAATACGAAGACGTATAAGACAATGGTTATTAGCCATATGGAATAAATATGATATACTAATACTGTACTTTAAAAAAAAATCTAATCAGCCTTGACTGTTTAGCTCAGATTGTTTATGTCAGAAAATTCAGAAACACCTCCTTCCTTTTGCACCTAACATCATCCAGGTTATGACCCATCCGTGTCCTTGGATTAGGCCTGGGGTATTGTTGCAGGGCTCATTACATAGACTGCCTGTGATATGAGCTTGAAATTCACATCAAGTGACAGATGTAAAGCTTGACTAATTCACACTGACACTTGGCATGAAGATACTGAAATGGCAGACTTCGTCTCCGACTGTTTGTGTTCCGACACTAAGCAACTGATTTGGACAACCGCTGCCTCAGTGTGCACAGACGTGGTGGATTTGAAATACTTCTATTTTGTCACTTTTGTCACATTGCTCTCCTCTCTCTCTCTCTCTCCCCCTCTCTTCCTCCCTCTCTCCCTCTTTCTACAAGGACATGTTAAACTTAGCTCCCCAGTCAGTGCTCAGGGCAGTGAGTAGCATAGCGGTGGTCCTGCCAGCAGACTGCAGGTACGGTAATAGGGATTGAGAGCTGTATGCGTCAACCTTAATTACCTTAAATAGCAGCCCCTCAGGCTTCTTTCTACACTCTGTGTGTCTCTGATTTGACAGATTGAAAAGGTAGCAAGAGAGGCGAGGTATGAGACTTTTCAGCCTATTAATCAATTGTACAGGAACTAAACCATGACCGCCAACCCCAGATAGGGAACTTTAGTGACCATTTCTCCAGAAAGGTCTGGTCATACTATTGTAGCTAGCTTCACTAAGGACTGATTCCTTAGTCGTATTCCTAAATGACATGCAGCAATGGTTACCGGTATTCATTTCTAGCTTAGGTATTCTGTCTCAAGCTGGTGACCTTATTCTGAGCATCATAGTGGTTTGGAAATCAAATAAAGATTTCCCTATACTGTATATCTCAAATCATGCCAATTTACCTGGTCTTACATGTTCCAGATTCAGTTTGAAGCATTGCACTTTTATCCCACTCATATAGGTCCATTTTCTGTCCGGCGGCAGCCATACTAGCTCTGTGAGAAATGGACAATAAGTTGCAGCTTTAAGTTATCAAAGAGATCCATCAAAGGGCTTTACACTTTTCAAGAAGTGGATAAAAGGCTTGTTTTCAGCCAGAAAAGTAGCTTGTTGGGAAGAGAGAAAAAAGAAACCGCTTTCATAAATAAGAGAAAAGGAGAAATAAGAAATATAAGGCTAAATGGAAGGGAGTGCTTAAGAAAAGAAAGCTGGCTGGCTTTTCTTTTTTTCATGTTCAAATGATTTCAATCCCAAATCACATCCTATAACCTTGTTAGCATCTGAGCTGATTTCCATATTAACAACCTCTTCAGAACCCTAAAAGTCTTGAATAATTGACAACAAATGAAATGTTTTGATTGTCGCCGGTCGGAGCATAGCATGTTTAATGTTTTATACGTGGCTGGCTGCTTCCTCCTAGCTAATTATGCAGATGATGCATTTGTCGGCTAGCTAGACCCCCGTCCCTTCCTGTCCCTTCCTCTCCCTCCGATCTGTCGGTACTTGGTTCAACGTTTTCAGACTGTAGCGCACACACACACACACACGCACATACATCTGAGCTAGTAATTAACTAGTAGGGGAATGCTCAATGACCTGCACCAGAGTCAAACGTCTGCCAATTCAGCCATTGTTTAGCCACAGAAGTATTGGGATAATTAAAATGTTAAATGAGCTCATAGTTAAAAAGGGAACAGTCTTATTTATAGTGATGGTGTTGTAATAGCTAGGTCAGCATAGGAGAGGACTGAGTTATTGATGACACACACACACAGAGAGTTATTGACGACTGTCTGTCAAAGCCATTTACTGCATTTAATCTAAATGTCTTAGTATGATGTTATTATTTATGTGGACAGTACACACAGAGGAGGTGTAGAGTTACAGTTAATTTAACATGGATTGATTGAGGATACAACTGCTGATATGGGATGACAGCGATCATGTCCAAAGGAGACAGATAGCGAGAGAGCTTGCGTGTGTTCTATAAGTGGATGCATGTGTAAGCTTATTTGTGTGTGTGTGTGTGTGTGTGTGCATCCATATGTGAGTGTCTCTGCATATACTGTATGTGTTTGAAACAGATGAGAGTCAGTGCCCAGTCAGGTCTGAGTATGTATCCTGAAGACACTGTCAGGCAGGATTGATTTCCACTTTCCCATTTTATACAAGTGTTCCTGTAATACAGCTGACCCCCACATTGCGTTACCTTGTCATTCTGCGAGACAGATCAAAGAGAGGATGAGCTGGAAATAGCCGGACTGTGACCTTGAACTCAGAGCAGAACGGAGGAGTGACAGAGGAAGTGAGGAGTGACACACACACACAAGCATGCTACCCCCCAACAGCACACACCGCACACACACCACACAGAGCAAAATAGGACAATTCTGTTACTGATTTTTTGCCATGGGAACAGTAGAGGGCAGACCAACACTGTTAAAAATAGGAAAAAATGGCTGGATTTTGGCTGAACACAAACACATTGGTTTTCTCTGAAACCGAGTGTTGGGTTTAACATTCTAAGTCTCAACTGACCTGGCTGTAAACAGATATGTTAAATATCAAATATATTTGTTAAATATATATGTATATCATGATTGATACATATAGTGAACTACACTGAGTACTAAACATGACAACAAAACATTACGAATACCTGCTCTTTCAATGACCTGGATTCACCTGTTCAGTCTATGATTCAGTGTAGATGAAGGGGAGGAGACAGGTTAAAGAAGGGTTTTTAAGCCTTAAGATAATTGAGACATGGAATGGGTGTGTGCCATTCAGAAGGGGAATGGGCAAGACAAAATATTGTAGTTCCTTTGAACGGGGCATGGTAGTAATGGCGGGCCAGTGCTGTTTAAGATGAGATAGGACAATTGTTTGTATTTTTATGAGCATGCCCTTTTTATTTCTGTTACAGCATATTGGATGTCTGCCATTCAGATTCCATTCACCCAGCACAATGTAACATCCACAGGTTTAGGCTACTACATGATACTAACATTTTCCCTATACCCATCATGATGTGGCTACAACCTAGCCCAACGAATGAAAGTTTACAACTTGGGGGAAACAGGTCAAGAGGTGACAGACATTGACACATTCAATACCGCCTTGCACACTCTTGCCTGTATCTTGCTGATCTTTGGTGTAATCATTAGTCTGACAGTTGCAATGGAAGTTTCTATTGGACAAATTCAGGTATGTTTTCCTTCTTGTGTTCCATTTGCTTCTATTTTAAAATAAGTTTTAATCGGTGGAATGAATACACACAAACACAGAACGAGCAGCCTCGTATAAAGGGCATGGTTACTTTGCTCATTACATTTATAATTCCTTCTCTCATCCACACTCCTTCCGCCGCTCACCTTTGCCCTTTGCTTGTGGACTTCAGTGCACAAGACAACAGCTGCATGTGACCAGGCGAGAACCTTTACAAGCCAAACTTTCATACCATAACCGCTACACACAGCCTACATTGTTTTCACCATATTAATGTCATAGTCAACATAGCTACTAGAACTAACGCGCTAGTAAACCAATCATTGAGTACAGTATACAATCATGCAGTACAGTATACAGCAAGCAGTTTAGCAGTTTCACCAGCAGGCCCCGGTGGCAATAAATTAATGAAACCCGAAGCTTACATTGACTAGGAAGAGATCCAGTGTTGGATAGCCATAGCCAGCTAGCTAACATAGCATCCCTCTCTGTTTGAGCCAGGTGTTTGAGTAGGCTAAACTAGCTAAATTCATTTTCTAGCTAAGTCAGTGAAAGTGAAACAAAATACAGTTGAAGTCGTAAGTTTACATACACTTAGGTTGGAGTCATGAAAACTTGTTTTTCAACCACTCCACAAAGTTCTTGTTAACAAACTTTAGTTTTGGCAAGTCGTTTAGGACATACACTTTGTGCAAGACACAAGTATTTTTTCCAACAAATGTTTACAGACAGATTATTTCACTTATGATTCACTGTATCACAATTCTAGTGGGTCAGAAGTTTACATGCACTAAGTTGACTGTGCCTTTGAACAGCTTGGAAAATTCCAGAAAAGTATGTCTTCAGAAGCTTCTGAGAGACTAATTGACATTGTTTGAGTTAATTGGAGGTGTACCTGTGGGTGTAGTTCAAGGCCTACCTTCAAACTCAGTGCCTTTTTGCTTGACATCATGGGAAAATCAAAATAAATCAGCCAAGACATCAGAAAAAATATTGTAGACCTCAACAAATCTGGTTCATCCTTGGGAGCAATTTCCAAATGCCTGAAGGTACCACGTTCATCTGTACAAACAATAATACACAAGTATAAACACCATGGGACCACGCAGCCGGCATACCGCTCAGGAAGGAGACGCATTCTGTCTCCTAGAGATGAACGTACTTGGTGCGAAAAGTGCAAACCAATCCCAGAACAACAGCAAAGGACCTTGTGAAGATGCTGGAGGAAACCGATACAAAAGTACCTACATCCACAGTAAAACGAGTCCTATATCTACATAGCCTGAAAGGCCGCTCAGCAAGAAAGAAGCCACTACTCCAAAATCGCCATAAAAATTCCAGAATACGTTTTGCAACTGCACATGGGGACAAAGATCGTACTTTTTGGAGGAATGTCCTCTGGTCTGATGAAGCAAAAATAGAACTGTTTGGCCATAATGCCCATTTCTATGTTTGGAGGAAAAAGGGGGAGGCTTGCAAACCGAAAAACACCATCCCAACCGTGAAGCATGGGGGTGGCATCATCATGTTGTGTGGGTGCCTTGCTGCAGGAGGGACTGGTGCACTTCACAAAATAGATGGCAAGGAAAATTATGTGGATATACGGAAGCAAAATCTCAAGACATGGAAGTTAAAGCTTGGTCACAAATGGGTATTCCAAACGGACAATACCCCAAGCATACTTCCAAAGTTGTGGCGAAATGGCTTAAGGACAACAAAGTCATGGTATTGGAGTGGCCACCACAAAGCCTTGACCTCAATCCTATAGACAATTTGTGGGCAGAACTGAAAAAGCGTTTGCGAGCAAGGAGGCCTACAAACCTGACTCAGTTACACCAGCTCTGTCAGAAGGAATGGGGCAACTTATTGTGGGAAGCTTTTAGAAGGCTACCTGAAACATTTGACCCAAGTTAAACAATTTGAAGGCAATGCTACCAAATACTAATTGAGTGTATGTAAACTTCTGACCTACTGGCAATGTGATGAAAGAAATAAATGCTGAAATAAATCATTCTCTATACTATTATTCGGACATTTCACATTCTTAAAATAAGGTGGTGATCCTAACTGACCTAAAATAAGGATTTTTGGATTACTTGGATTAAATGTCAGGAATTGTGAAAAACTGAGTTTAAATGTACTTGGCTAAGGTGCATGTAAACTTTCGACTTAAAACTTCTTGCTCCTACTTGAGACGCAGATGTCTCAAGTAGACACCTGGAAATGCAAATGTGCTACGCTAAATGCTAAATGTACTCGTTAAAACTCAAACGTTCATCAAAATGCACATGCTGGGTATTGAATTAAAGCTACACTCGTTGTGAACCTAGCCAACAAGTCAGATTTTTAAAATGCTTTTCGGCGAAAGCATGAGAAGCTATTATCTGATAGCATGCAACACCCCAAAATGCCTGAATGCGACGTAAACAAAGATTTAGCTTAGCCGGCGCTACACAAAACGCAGAAATAAAATATAAAACATTCATTACCTTTGACAAGCTTCTTTCTTTGCACTCCTATATGCCCCATAAACATCACTATTGGGTCTTTTTTTCGTTTAAATCGGTCCATATATACCCAAAATAGCTTTCTATGGAAGCTGTGTGATTCAGAAAAAAACATTGTTTTAAAACGCTGCGTCATTTTTTAAAATTAAAAAAGTCGACGATAAACTTTCACAAAACACTTTGAAATACTTTTGTAATCCAACTTTAGGTATTAGTAAACGTTTATAATCTATCAAAATGATTACAGGGCGATGTGTATTCAATAGCTCCTCGTCTTCAAATCAATGGCTGCCAATGTGCACATTCAAAACATCCTGTTGGAGACCGGAAGAAATTGAATCCAGTTAGTTGGATTTACCAACAAAAAAGTCCCTGGAAAATGACGACAATGGCAACATCGTGTGGAATCTGTAGGAATTGCATGCAGGTCCATAATTAATTTTGTGCCCTTTTAACAAACCATGAAAGTGACGCATGGAAATTATTTTTAGCTTTCAGAGAGCAGTTTTTCTTGCGCTTTTCGATGAAACACACAATCTGTTATAGTCACAGCCATGATTTAACCAGTTTTAGAAACATCAGAGTGTTTTCTATCCACACATACTAATCATATGCATATACTATATTCCTGGCATGAGTAGCAGGACGCTGAAAAGTTGTGCGATTTTTAACAGAATGTTCGAAAAAGGAAGGGGTAGACTTAAGAGGATTTATTAAACTGTAGCTAGCTCTCTCTCTTTCTCTTTCTCTCTCTCTCTCGATATCTTTCTCTAGCTTCTCCTTAATTTCCCTTTAATATTTTCTTTCTCTTTGAGTCAACTAATCACCAAATTTTATGAACTGCAGTGTTAGCTAGCTGTAGTTTATGCTTTCAGTACTAGATTAATTCTCTGAACCTTTGATTGGGTGGACAACATATTACTTAAATACATGCTGCAAGAGCTCTGATAGGTTGAAGGATGTCCTCCGGAAGTTGTCATAATTAGTGTACGTCTATGGAAGGGGACGAGAACCATGAGCCTCCAAGGTTTTGTATTGAAGTCATTGTACCCAGAGGAGGACTGAAGCGAACTGCCCTCCAGCTACAACATGGTGCTACCCTACAGAGTTCTGCTGAGGCTACTGTAGACCTTCATTGAAAAACAGTGTGTTTTAATCAATTATTTGGTGATGTGAATATATTTAGTATAGTTTTATCAAAAAATAATACTTTTTAAAATATTTAACTATTTAAAAAATTTTGAAATTCACTGAGAAGGACGGTCCTCTCCTTCCTCTGCCGAGGAGCCTCCACTGGCTAGTAGGTGCCAGGCGCACCGGTTTGTGTCAAGAAGTGCTGGGGTTTTCACGCTCAACAGTTTCCCTTGTGAATCAAGAATGGTCCACCAGCCAATGGACATCCAGCCAACTTGACACAACTGTGGGAAGCATTGGAGTCAACATGGGCCAGCATCCCTGTGGAACGCTTTCGAACACCTTGTGGAGTCCATGCCCCGATGAATTGAGGCTGTTCTGTGGGCAAAAGGGGGCAGTACAACTCAATATTAGGAGCGCCCTTAATGTTTTGTACACTCAGTGTATATGATTTAAAGCAAACTGTAAAAACAGACTGTCAAATCTGCTCCTAATAAGATAAGAGTCTTACAGAAACTGTAAGGTTGGAGTCCCGACTACACCAAACCGAGAGAGAACGAGGGGAATGAGAGCAAGAACTGGAGAGCCCCAGCTGTGAGAGACTGCTCTCTCTCTCTCGCTCTCTCTTCTCTCTCTGAGATATTTGGTTCATTATAGTTCCCTGGAGAGGCTGCATCCTGTGAGTGAGGCCAGTTGCCAGGCCTTTGCTTGCACCGTGGTGGAGAGAGACTGTCTTTAGGACACTGTTTGGCAGTTCCACAAGCACAGTTCCAAAAGACAACAGTAGTGCTGTGAGGGAGGTCGTGATGGAGAGGACATGTAGGTGTGAATCTGTGGACATCAGAAGCGTGTGGATGAGGTGCTGTTCGTGGTGGGAAAAGAACCCCAACCATGCTGTCATCTATATGAATGACCTACTATAATGGTGTTTTAATCGGGGCATGGTTCATACATTGGCCTTTCACTGTAACACATTTTTGAAAATGTTTTTCTGAATATTCTCGGGGAATATTTTTTCACAAGTACAGTATATTCTTCTTCATTTCCATAGCTTTGAACACTCAGATTTGACTGTGTCTCATTTAATTTAGCTCTAAGGTTTGTAGTAGTCTATTTTCTTCTCTCTCCTGCACAATTATGTCTCTAATATTTCCCATTGCTTAAGCTCGCTGCCGATTTTGGTTAGGAACTCATAAATAATTTACTGAAAGAGCGGCTGGAAATTCATGTGCAATTTGCAGCTGCTAAAATCCGGCTATTGTTTCCTGGGCTGTTCGACAGAACTACAGATAGAATCTGAGAATGTTAGACAGTCGCTTTGTACAACAGAGAACATGATCTAAAATTCTAACAGTCCCTCCCTGACAGGCCAGACAATCATTAGTGGGCGAACTGCAAGTCACTGTCCACTAAGGGCTACAAGCTGTCTCCAGCTATCATTTTATATACCAGAGAGACCCACATTTTCATAATATATTTTGATACTCTTTGGTCACATTTATGCTGTTTCACCGTTAAAGCGTGTTGAATTAAACAATGCTATGTACTGAATAATTTAATATGAGCATTATGGCATATCCTATTTGTATCGACTGCAGTCTCCCTACTGCAACATATTTTCACTCTAACATAAATACATAATATTGAGCAGTTTTACTTTTACCCCACCAACCTAAATCTTCATGAAGGTAGTTTTACTGATTTTATATGATTATTTTAAGAACTTATTTGCCCCTGAAATAATCCTGAATGTCTATGTTAAAGTGTGATATTGTTTACCGTGGTTCTTCTGGGGTAGAGGAGTTAAGGTTAGGGATATAGCATGGGGGTGAATAGTCCCTGCCGGCAGCTCCAGGTGCAAACTATCCCTCAGTGGCTCCTCGGTCCGGGTAAATACACCCTCACAGTCTGATATCTCCTCGCCTGGACAGGTGGCCAGTCCTCTGGTTTAGAGGTTCCCCCCTTCCCTCTCCCCTCGTCCTTCTCCCCTCTGTCTCTCTCCCCTCTGTCTCCCCTCATCCCTCTTCCCCTCTGTCTCCTCACCCAGCACCCCTGAATCTGATACACTGTGGGGAACCCAGCCAAGCCTGGCAGCGGATAAATGACCCCACAATCCACCATCTTAACTGTTGTCGTACGCAGCAAACAGGAGACGGCTCTATAGTAGAGTGTGCTTGTGTGTGTGTTTGACGGCTATGGGGAAATAAAACAACATTTCCTCCCCAGCAGCTCCCAGCTCCCTTCCTATACCCTGACCTATTTTGAGGATGTATCTCTTAACAGAAAGATTAAGGCTGTTTAATGGTAGGTGACACAGCAGTGTCCTGCAGTGATTTTCTTGCTTAATCCTTAACATCTTCGGTAAAAGAGCTTTCAGAAGAAATTTTGTGATTTTTTGGCATGCACCCCTTGAGGGAATGCGGGATTGTCAGAGTGCATTTTTCGATTCTTGGAAGCTATTCCTCAGGAGAGTCATGGAGGGCTTCTCCCTTCAGTGAGTTAGGTAAGAGAGTCAGGAATAGTTGCCAAAGTAATTCCACCTAAAGCTCTGTTGGAAATTACAAAATGTTTCTTCTATATTAGTCTGTCACCTTGCCTCAAACGTCTCTGGAAACACTATAAAACGAAGACCACTGAAGTGAAGCATTTCCTTACGAGGGGCTCTTAAGAAGAGGAGGCGATGTCCTGGGGCTATTTGGTGCCATGCTCAGAGACTCACAGATGAGGCCAGGGGATGTTTAGCAGCTACTGGGCTGTGACCATGTTGTGAAGCTGCCTGTGTGTCCTGGAAGCAGAATCAGATGCCCACTCTGGCCCTTATCCTATCCTCCTCTCAGGAATTAACAAATACAACAAAATAGTATTTTCTTGCCAAACACATGTGAAGTTACATGCCAAGCTTTCTCAAAGTTGTTTTGTCAAATCAAATCAAATTTTATGGTTAGCAGATGTTAATGCGAGAGCAGCGAAATGCTTGTGCTTCTAGTTCCCGCAGTGCAGTAATATCAAACAGGTCATCTAACAATCCACAACAACTTCCTAATACACACAAATCTAAAGGGGTGAATGAGAATATGTACATGCAAGTATATGGATGAGAGTGGCCGAGCGGCATAGGCAAGGTGCAATAGATGGTATAAAATACAGTATATACAGTATATATGAGTAATGTAAGATATGTAAACATTAGAAATAAAATACAGTATTTACATGTGATATGAGAATGTAAGATTTGTAAACATCATTAAAGTGACATTATTTAGAGTGGCATTGTATAAAGTGACTAGTGATCAATTTATTAAATTGGCCAGTGATTGGGTCTCAATGTAGGCAGCAGCCTCTCTGAGTTAGTGATGGCTATTTAGCAGTCTGATGGCCTTGAGATAGAAGCTGTTTTTCAGTCTCTCGGTCCCAGCTTTGATGCACCTGTATTGACTTCGCCTTCTGGGTGGTAGCGGTATGAACAGGCAAGGGCTCGGGTGGTTGATGTCCTTGATGATCTTTTTGACCTTCCTGTGACATTGGGTGCCGTAGGTGTCAGGGAGGGCAGGTAGTTTGCCCCCGATGATATGTTGTGCAGACCGCACCACCCTCTGGAGAGCCTTGTGGTTGAGGGAGGTAGAGTTGCCGTACCAGGCAGTGATACAGCCCAACAGGATGCTCTCAATTGTGCATCTGTAAAAGTTTATCAGGGTTTTTCTTGTGACAAGCCAAATTTCTTCAGCCTCCTGAGGTTGAAGAGGCGCTGTTGCGCTTTCTTCACCACACTGTCTGTGTGGGTGGACCATTCAGTTTGTCTGTGATGTGTACGCCGAGGAACTTAAAACTTTCCACCTTCTCCACTGCTGCCCCTTCAATGTGGATAGGGGGGTGCTCCCTCTGCTGTTTCCTGAAGTCCACGGTCATCTCCTTTGTTTTGTTGAGTGCCCTCACCTCCGTCTCGCCGTTGTTGGTAATCAAGCCCCCTTCTGTTGTTTTGTCTGCAAACTTGGTGATTGAGTTGGAGGTGTGCATGGCCACGCAGTTGTGGGTGAAACAGGGAGTATAGGAGGGGGCTGAGCATGCACCCTTGTGGGACCACAGTGTTGAGGGTCAGTGAAGTGGAGATGTTGTTTCCTTCCTTCACCACCTGGGGGCGGCCCGTCAGAAAGTCCAGGACCCAATTGCACAGGGCGGGGTTGAGACCCAGGGCCTCCAGCTTGATGATAAGATTGGAGGGTACTATGGTGTTGAATGCTGAGTTGTAGTCAATGGACAGCATTCTTACATAGGTATTTATTTTGTCCAGATGGGATAGGGCAGTGCGCAGTGTTTTAGACCCTGCCACATACGTCTCGTATCTGAGCCATTGAATTGTGACTCCACCACCTTGTTCCTGTGGTTTGGAATTCTTGATAAGGGCAACATTATTATTAACATTAACATAATACATAGTCAGGTAAATGAATTGCCGTGGCCTCCCGAGTGGCACAGTGGTCTAAGGCACTGCATCGCAGTGCTAACTGTGTCCATACAGATCCTGGTTCGGTTCCAGGCTGTGTCACAGCCGGCCGTGACCTGGAGACCCATTAGGGGGCGTACAATTGTCCAAGTTAGTTTGGCCGGCCGGGATGTCCTTGTCCCATTGCGCTCTAGCGACTCTTGTGGCGGGCTGGGCGCATGCACGGTCGCCAGGTGCACGTTGTTTCCTCCGACACATTGGTGCGGCTGGCTTCCAGGTTAAGAGGTGTCAAGAAGCAGTGCGGCTTGGTGTGGTTGTGTTTCGGAAGACGCAAACCTTGGGAGAAAAATTATGATATTACCAAATAGCATTTCAAGATATACTATATTGTATACTGCACTAGTTGATCACATAGTACAACTATAGAAAACATTTCAACCTACATGACACTAGAATACAGTATGTTGATGTTTATAGTGAATTGTGAAGTAGTACAGCTGGAGAGCAGACTCCGAGTTATCCCAGCCGAAGAACAGCAGGCCAGGTTCAGAGAAAGAAATAGAGAGCAAATTGGCTGGTCCGTTGCTACTCCTCTCTTTAAGATATAAGGGGTTGACCTCTGTTCTTTCATCTGTAAGGCCTGTTGCTCTCCGTCTGTAAGGGCAATGTAGTGTAATGGCTCCAGGATCTTGGAAATTCCCCCAATCAAATGTTCTATTAACCCAGTGCCATGTTACCTAATTGAGACTGGATGTGGTTAGATACACCAGTTTGTCATTTCTACTTATCTTTGGTAATGTCCCAGCAAGCACATAACGCTCTGAGAACATATGTTCCTTAGAGCTTGGTGAGAGCGTGGTTGTCGCATGGTTATTTTGCGTACAACCTTCCCACGTTCTGGGAATGGTCCAGCATAGTTGCTTGGCTTTGGAACGTTCTCAGTACAATTAAGGAACTTGACAAAAATAACTTTATTTTCATGGTATTTCATTGACTTAACAGAACCTTTCCTAAAAGTTCAAACGTGGTTACATTTAATGACATTTTTAGTAATGTTCCAGGAACGTTCTCTAACTGGTTTGACATTGGGAATGTTCTCAAATAGTTCAGCGAACGTTAAGAAACAACATTCTTCTGTGGGAACTTCAATACAATTTCAATACTTAAGCATAATGTTTCCTAAAGATTTCCTCATGGTTCTATTTAAACGAATGTTCTCAAATTGTTCTGAGAATGTTAAGATTCTGTGGGAATTTTAGTAATTCAGCATAACGCTTCCTACACGTTTTCTCTGGGTTCTATTTAAAGTCATATTCTCAGAAAACTTTCCACAAAACCACATTTCTAACAAAGTTATTTAAAAACATATGCATTCCGCTCCCAGCATCAACAAACTCTCTCTCTCTCTCTCTCTCTCTCCTCATTCTTGTTAAGTGTGTTCAGGTGTGTTGGCTGCGCACACTGATCTTAATAAGTGCTTTTTTGAATAGACTAAAAATGAACAGCTTTGTATGAGTAAAAAAAAAACATGGCATGATACAGTAGCTCCACCCACAGTGGACTTATTCCCTGGATAGAGAACAGAAGATCATAGTTTCGAATATCGCTGATGCCGTGCCACAATAAAACATGTATGTGTTTGCAAGATTAATGCCCGAGCAAATTCATTTCCATGTGTCCTATCTGTACTTCAAAAGCTCAAAACAGTTAACCTAAGCTAGCAGGGTTATTAAAAGTCTAATTGAAACATTCAGTGAAAGTTATTTTTTTTTCAAAAACCTCCAAATAACCTATAATTTCTGTTCTCAGAACATTTTCAAAATGTTCTGTTTTACCAGAACATTTACCATTTACCAAATGTATGGCTTCATTCCCAGAACCAATGGGAAACCAAAAAACGTACTTTTCCACAACTTCCAAGGAACCAAATGTGCTAGCTGGGGGGCTATTATGTGTGATTTACTACAAGTGTCATATCAGGACATTTCTGACAGTTTGTGTAATTATTGAACAACTTCTGAGGTTTTATATTTGATTATGTTCAGATTAGATTGTCTTTTTGTTCTGAGAATGTCGACTTGTAAGTAATGCTTTTGATTTCCCGATTTTTAAGCAAGTTGAGATACCACTGTATATATACAGTGGGGCAAAAAAATATTTAGTCAGCCACCAATTGTGCAAGTTCTTTCACTTAAAAGAGAGAGGCCTGTAATTTTCATCATAGGTACACTTCAACTATGACAGACAAAATGAGAAATAAAATCCAGAAAATCAAATTGTAGGATTTTTAATGAATTTATTTGCAAATTATGGTGGAAAATAAGTATTTGGTCAATAACAAAAGTTTATCTCAATACTTTGTTATATACCCTTTGTTGGCAATGACAGAGGTCAAACGTTTTCACACTGTTGCTGGTATTTTGGCCCATTCCTCCATGCAGATCTCATCTAGAGCAATGATGTTTTGGGGCTGTTGCTGGGCAACACAGACTTTCAACTCCCTCCAAAGATTTTCTATGGGGTTGAGATCTGGAGACTGGCTAGGCCACTCCAGGACCTTGAAATGCTTCTTACGAAGCCACTCCTTCGTTGCCCGGGCGGTGTGTTTGGGATCATTGTCATGCTGAAAGACCCAGCCACGTTACATCTTCAATGCCCTTGCTGATGGAAGGAGGTTTTCACTCAAAATCTCCCGATACATGGCCCCATTCATTCTTTCCTTTACACGGATCAGTCGTCCTGGTCCCTTTGCAGAAAAACAGCCCAAAAGCATGATGTTTCCACCCCCATGCATCACAGTAGGTATGGTGTTCTTTGGATGCAACACAGCATTCTTTGTCCTCCAAACACGACGAGTTGAGTTTTTACCAAAAAATGTTGGTTTCATCTGACCATATGACATTCTCCCAATCTTCTTCTGGATCATCCAAATGCTCTCTAGCAAACTTCAGATGGGCCTGGTCATGTACTGGCTTAAGCAGGGGGACACGTCTGGCACTGCAGGATTTGAGTCCCTGGCGGCGTAGTGTGTTACTGATGGTAGGCTTTGTTACTTTGGTCCCAGCTCTCTGCAGGTCATTCACTAGGTCCCCCAGTTTGGTTCTGGGATTTTTGCTCACCGTTCTTGTGATCATTTTGACCCCACGGGGTGAGATCTTGCGTGGAGCCCCAGATCGAGGGAGATTATCAGTGGTCTTGTATGTCTTCCATTTCCTAATAATTGCTCCCACAGTTGATTTATTCAAACCAAGCTGCTTACCTATTGCAGATTCAGTCTTCCCAGCCTGGTGCAGGTCTACAATTTTGTTTCTGGTGTCCTTTGACAGCTCTTTGGTCTTGGCCATAGTGGAGTTTGGAGTGTGACTGTTTGAGGTTGTGGACAGGTGTCTTATATACCGATAACGAGTTCAAACAGGTGCCATTAATACAGGTAACGAGTGGAGGACAGAGGAGCCTCTTAAAGAAGAAGTTACAGGTCTGTGAGAGCCAGAAATCTTGCTTGTTTGTAGGTGACCAAATACTTATTTTCCACCATAATTTGCAAATAAATACATTAAAAATCCTACAATGTGATTTTCTGTATTTTTTTCTCATTTTGTCTGTCATAGTTGAAGTGTACCTATGATGAAAAGTACAGGCCTCTCTCATCTTTTTAAGTGGGAGAACTTGCACAATTGGTGGCTGACTAAATACTTTTCCCCCCAAATGTATATATATATATCTATCTGATATGTCCATTTGTGTTATGCAACAAATTATTTATATATGTTAGAGATGCTTAATTTAGTGTGAACATTTAAATAGCCATGTGAAGTGTCATATAATTTACCATTTAACCTCAGACTCCCACACAAATGATACATTCTAAAGGTAATTTGATTTAATGTTTCTACTCCATTTCAATATATTTTTTGTTTCTTCAGTGAGGTTAAAGACCATCAAATATATTGTTAAATTGTTACGTTGCTTCTTGATGGTGTGTGTGAGCGTCTTATCTCCTTGAGAGGAGTAAAATGTTCTAATCTGGTCCCCAATAGACTTAAGCTCTATCTCCAGTACGTTAGCTGTTGTTCAGCATAATCCCAGAACCCAAGTAGGTCATGTGGTCATGTTTGTCAAACCCAGCTGAAGTGAACATGACATTTTTCCTGGCTTAATTCAGAATTTTAAAAAATGCATGCGATTTTGAACTTTAGATCTCCGGAGAGAGGCGTAAACAAGTATGAAATTAAGTGTCTTTTGAAATGCTGGGCCAGGGACGTGAATCGAATTGAGACGTGCGCATTATTCACGTTTGAGAGAGAGGGAGAGAGAGAGAGAGAGAGAGAGAGAGAGAGAGAGAGAGAGAGAGGGAGAGAGAGAGAGGGAGAGAGAGAGAGAGAGAGAGATGGTATATTGCAAAGTCATCACGCCTGCAGTCCTTGGTTCTAGCCTAGTATAGAACCGAGTTCCCTTAGCTGTTCTCTCATTAGGAATAGCTAACTATGTTTGTCCCCATTTTAACAGTAGGTTACTCTGGGGTCATAATAATACCCCAAGAAACAGAAAACATCCTGATAGCCCCCAGGACACTTTACCATCAGCCAGTTAGTTGTAGAGCAAATCTTAACATTTTAATAAGAGCTTAATAATAATTTAATCTGGCCTTATTTGCAATGCACATTCAAGCCTAATACAAGTCTATTATGTGTTTTTAAATGTGTTTGACATTCGGTGACTGGATGACTGGTTGACTGTGGCGCTGCTTTAACAACAAGGATACCGTCATGCTCAACCATCAGGCCACAGAGCATGGATAAGGGTGCTGTCCTGGGTTCAAATAGTATTTGTTATCATTGAAATACTTTTAGAGTTTGATTGGGTCTGCCTGAAGAGCCACATCATAGAGGTTTGCATTTTTTGGGACTCTTGAATTGGTTCCATTGAGCCAGGGGTGCTCAATCAAGCGCTGCAAACGTGTTTGAAATGAAAACGAATACTACTTGAAACGACATCTGATACGGTGGACTGAGCTGCTGCAGTTAGTCCGTGGACCACCTGACAGACAGTGTGACCTGTGTAGACCAGACCAGACCAGTGGAACCTCCAGCCAGCCTCCCGATGAGGGATGGAACAGAGCAGGAAACTGCAGCCCATATCAGCGGAAATGATCCCACAGCAGAGAGATACGGACAGGATTAGATGTTATCCCACTGTAATTTCCTCTGTGTGATGAATGGGTCTAGATTACAGACCTTATTGTCTGTAACCCTTTGAAGACCTCTCTGATTATTACTTATGATCCATTTACCATCAGGGCCTTTCTGACACACGTTAGCAATTGCTCTCTGACCGATTCCAAGCCGGCGTACTTTTCTGATAAAGCATTCTGGCCTCACAGACACACACAAACACTGAGTCATGCCATATATAATATATATTTTGTATCCCAATGGTTCTGTCAACTGTGTTGTAGGTACGTCAGTCATAAGCTACAAACTGTGTGTGTGTACAGCAGGTCGATGTTGGTTCGCCACTGTGATAGCAGACCCTTTCTATGACAAAACTCCCTACAAAACCCCACAGCTGAGCTGCCACCGACAGACAGGGAAACAGGGGAGCACCTATCTCTGTAAAAGCCACGCAGCTGTGTCAGGTCATTTCACAGCCACAAACCCATGGTGTGCAGGCTTGTTCCACTACAGCACCCCAGCCATGAGCTAATTCATTACCTGTCTGAGGACACGAGTGGTGGTGGGGGATGAAACACCGAAACACCTTCTGGAAACGCTTAAACAAGCTATTTAGGGGGAGATATGTCTCCTAAACGCCACAGTGGAAACAGACAGTGATGTAAAGCTCCCAGTGAAATGGCTGGTCTTGGTCCTGGGGGCTAGAGGAAAGAGAGAGAGAGAGAGGGAAGGAGGAGGAGGAGGAGGAGAGGGGGATGGAGAAAAAAGACCTATTGTGACAGATCTGGGTATCCTGAAATAGAAGCTAACCCGGGGAGGCACGCCAACTCACCTTGTAGCAACAGCAGTCAGAAACAAAAACCACACACAGGCTCACCTCTGCTAGTCAGGCTGGGGTGAGGGGAGCGAGGCCGCGAGCTGTCTGCCGTGACATTGCAGCGTTGCAGGGCTGGGGGAAGGAAGCGGTGGGGGGGGGGCCTGGGTGTCTGACAATGTGTCCCCCTCAACCTCCCTGCTGTGTGATAGCTGTCAGGGGGTGTGTGGGGGGACTGGACCGGACCTGCCAGCACGCATCTGTCTGACAGGCGACTGGGAAGGTGCACTGCAAGCGCACGTCACTATCAATAACCCCTGTCGTGGACGATGGGTCAGGGACATACCCCTGGTACATAACATACAGTCACCATGCACTCTCTGTGTGTGTGTGCGTGTGTGTAGTGTGTAGTGTGTGTGTGTGTGTGTGGGGGGGGGGGGGGGTGTTGTCACCTAACACAGAGTCATGTTTGCTAACACTGAGAGTTGTGAATTCATTGGAAAAATACAGTGTGTGAATAAATAGTAATTTAGGCTAACACGCAGGAGTACACACTATGAGATGAGGCTATATACTGACAAATAGATGCCGGTGAGAGGGGAGAGGTGGGAAGGCATATGCTAAACTGCATCTTATTTGCCTGTTTGCTCACTCGGTCGATGGCAAGCAGACAGACAGAAGTACACACCAGTTTTGTTAGGTCAGTTTGAGAGAGGGAGAGTGGGAGAGGGGGTCGGGGAGGGCGATCGAGGGGAGGATGAAGGATGCATTATATGTGTGCTTACAGTCAACAGCCAGTCAGTCCACCACGCTGTCTGACATGTAGATCTGTTACAATCATTTCCAGAAAGTGAGGAAATCAACCTGGGTGTCTGTGAGACGTTTTATTCCTGGCACATCCGGCCACACACACGCACACACGGGCACACACCTACACACAGACATTCTCCCCATACTGCCACAGTGAACAGATGGAATAGGTAAGCTCTGTAAGATGAGAGAATTGTCAATGATGGCTGACACAGAAAACTCCAGACCACAGATCGATACATGACATTACACTTCGCTCTCTGAAAAGGGGCTGCTTCAGTCTGTAAGTATTACAGAACATCTTACTTTACAGGTTAGTTGACACCTCCCTGGTTTTCTTTTTTATTTCACCTTCATTTAGCAAGGCAAGTCAGTAAAGAACAAATTCTTATGAGGGCCTGTGTGGCGATAAATGCGTCGGTACCCTACATATTTACTGAAGTAAAATGCTACTGAAGTTCTCAGGAGCAACACGAGCAACACCCCAAGCGTTAGCCCTTCAAAAACGGTTCAGTCTTCCATTTTTATTAGATTTTTTACTTCGTCTCAGTCATGGAATATGTATTGGATTTTTTCTTCCATTTTTTTCTGATTGCTTATCTCATCTTGTCTTTGAAACTATAGGCAATTTTTTGCAAAACTCTACACACTAACCACAAATCCTTACACCAAACCAGCAAAACATTGTACGTCTCTTGCAAAAGCAAACCATTCTTGCAAAACCCTTCAAACTCAAAAAATATGTAAAAATGTTTGCGTCAATAGAGTAGACACAAACCATCGTTTTGAATAAGCACACGAAGCACCAACTACGCACTGACAGTATAAATGTAAAATATATCAAACAAAAACACTTTTTCTGTGTGCGGAGCATAGCAGTTTGCAATAAAGTTTTGTCATACATGTAGAAAACACACATACACACAGGTATCCAAATGTGTGAAGTATGGTATTCCAAACAGAACACACTATCAATACAAATTAGCGGGCGAAAGCTATTTTTTTCTTCTCAAAATGTTCTAACACTCCTCAAACAACGGTAGAAGAAAAAAAAAAGCCTTTCTGCTAGAAAAAAAAGAACAGAAACAATTCTCGCCCTTCTTTGTTGGTCTGGCCATAAGACTTCCTCCACATCACATGTGACGTTGTCTTGAGCTAGGCAGCGTGGGAAGAGTGCCGTATCCAGGCCTGGCATGACCCCTGATCCATGTCTCCACAAGCCTCCTCCATTGCCTGTCGGAGGGGTAAGCGTTGGTGGGGCTGGCGATCAGACACCTTCCAACGCCATGCAGAGAAGAATTCGTCAATAGGATTCAAGAACGGAGAGTATGGGGGGGAGATTGAGTGCGATGAAAAGTGGGTGACCTGTGAACCGATTGCGGACCACAGCAGCCCGGTGGAAACTAACATTGTCCCAGATGATAACGTACCTGGGCTGCTCGGGCCCCTGGCAATTAGGGATTAGTCTGTTGTGGAGGGTGTCCAGATGTGATAATGTGTGCAGTGTTGTATGGGCCTAGGATTGCATGATGGTGAAGGATGCCGTTTTGACTAATAGCCGCACACATTGTTATGTTGCCACCACGTTGTCCCGGGACGTTGATGATGGCACGGTGACCGATGATATTTCTGCTGCGTGCCCTTGTTTTTGCAAGGTTGAAACCTGCCTCGTCCACATGTATTACCCCATGATGCACTGCATCTGCTTCTAGCTCCATGACACTCTGAAAGAGACAAGACAAAACAATGTAGCACAGTAGGAAAAGACAGGGATCGGTCACTATGGCGTAGCACCATACATCCCAGATCCAGTACCAATGATAGGATAGTATAGCTTACATATTCATATCTCAGTTGTTTTACACAGTCTTTTTACACAGAGTTTCTTTCGAAAAGGGGCTCTGTACAGCTGCTTCATCCTAATTCTATTGTGTTTCAGTGGACGAGACAGTGCAGAGAGACTCACTCAGTTGACGTTTTGGAACATGGTGTTATCTGACATTATGTGGTCCTGCAGCTCTCTGAGTCTGATGCAGTTATTTGCAATGACCATATTTACAATGTGGGTCTCCTGCTCTGGGGTGAACAGTCGACCTCTTCCACCAGATACTGGTTTTCTTGCAGTTCTGTAAACACATTTGAATGGTTTTTGTGAAGATCCTTCTCATTATGAAAGTACAGTACATATTACTGTACCAGTAAGACTACAGCACTTACATTTACTCACCGAGATATCCAGATGATACCTGCATCAGTATAGCGGCTCAGATTTGGTTGAACCCGTTGCCCAACCTAACTCATGCTCATCCCATGGTTGACAACATGGTCAACCACAGTCGCCCTGATTTCATTATTGTGTTCCTGACTCCCCTTCCCCTTCCTCTCCTTCTCCCCCGTCCTGCTTCACCCCTTCCTTCTCCTCCTCCTTCTACTCCTCCTCCTCCTCTTACTTCTTCGCCTACTAGTCCTCCTCTTCCCCCTCCTCGTCCTCCTCTAGTTCTCACCCCTCTATTTATAGTGCTCCAGCTCTGTTTTGTAAGTGAACTCATTATCTAAAAGGGGTTTACACACGTGTCAATGTGGAAAGGCAATTGGCGAAATGGTGTAGCAATGTAGAGACCAACGTTTACGGTTTTGCCAGAAGTGTGTTATTACATTGCAAACTGCGTGTAAAGCAGTGAGTTGTAATAACCGTTTTGAAGAAAAAGTGTGTTATAGAATTACAAACTGAGCTTAAAGCAGAGAACGTGCATTCAGTTTGGCACTGTTGGTGAATGCATTGGCTAAAAGTGTTAATGGTTTCATGGATAGTGCTTCAAGAATCACTGTTAGAAAAAACTGTAATATGCAATTTAGATGCAAGATTTGAAATGGCATATTACAAAACTGCTTTTGACTTATCTAAGCGATTAATTCTAATTGCGTTAACTACTCAAACTTATTTGGGACATAGACTGTGGTAGAAACAATATTTTCCTGAATGAAGGCCCATGTGAGATGATTATCCACATCCAAACCCAACATAGTGTCACATCACGTAGTGTTTAAGTTGACACCGCCATAGTGTCCTCTGTCAGGTTCCTCTCCTTTTTACTGCTGTCAGATTCCAAACTAGCAAATTAACAGGCTTTGATTCCAAGGTTCTGAGAAGCTCATCCCTTCAAAAGCCAATCAGAATGTTTACCAGAACGGTCGTCGGGTAGAGAAGTTTAGAGTGTAATCCGCAGTGTAGCCAGCGCTCTGATGTGGTCCTTTCGTGACAGCGACACACATACACACACACACACACACACACACACACACACACACACACACACACACACACACACACACACACACACACACACACACACACACACACACACACACCTCCTCAATTGTCTCTGCGCTTTTAATGAACCGCAGGGCAATTATCAAAGCCTCCCCGTATTGATCTCCCCTTAGTGAGAGGTTCAACAGCCACCAGCCTTACACACACATGTTTTAAGTCACTTTCAGCCATGTTCATTACAGAGACCAGGCACCATGAAGCCAGTGTCAGGCTCAAGTCCTATTCCTCGGCCCACGCTCATGTACAGTTACACCACATACAGCAGTGGTGGAGAAATGTTGCTGTCCAGTGTGTGTGTGTGTGTGTGTGTGTGTGTGTGTGTGTGTGTGTGTGTGTGTGTGTGTGTGTGTGTGTGTGTGTGTGTGTGTGTGTGTATGTGTGTGTGTGTGTGTGTGTGTCTGTGTCTGTGTCTGTGTGTGCGTGTTTGCAAGACAAGAGCATGAGAACATACCCATGATTTCTCAGCATTTGCGGAATCTCTCATTTTTTACACTGACTGACCTCCATGGTTGCTGTCCGTGCAGTAATGTTGAGGTATACAACTGAATTGTTTAACTGAAAAGTGAAAGCTCCAGTCATTTCTGGGTTCTGAAATCAGTTGATACTTTGCACAATCTTTGGGGATCTGCTTCCAAGCATCCATATATCCAGGCTGTTTTAACATAGTATTTACCTTACCCTAGTCATTGTGTACATGGACTCTAACAGTTTTTGCATTGCCACCTGTCACAAACTCTCATTTATAAAGTTACCAAGTTCTCTCCCTCCTCCAAACAATTCCAAAGCTGTGAGACTAAGTGTTATATTCACGCCGAACGAAATGTAAATATTTTGAGCAAAAGTTAAATGGAGTATTTTTGTGTAAATTAAGCTGTTCTGTCATATAATATACAACCTCAATTGTTACCTTTATGAAATCACGGATAGTATTTACGCCGGGGTCAGAGTGAGTGATAACGACATCAGTGCTATGTTTGTCATATTAGAGAGCTAAGACCTGAACTGCTCCAGCTGAGACAATTTTGTATGTATACAGAGTTTACATGAAAAACCTGTTTATCTTGCAAAAGAAGCGTATTTTACAAGATTTTGTCCCTGTGTTTATTTAAATGTAAAACATTTCTCTCCCCCTTTGCCTCGCGGCAAAGCTGGTGTGTCCAAAGCAGTTGTATAAATCACCTAATGCCGGGTCACAGCCATTTCAACAGCATGCAACATTGTGTGGATTTATTAAGCATTGTATCAAATCTGTATTTATGGTTCATTTTGATGCAGCTGTTCTGGAATTCCACGTAGATTAATGTCCATTGGTGTTGATATTGATTGGTTGGTTGGAATCATTCTAGACGCGGTACCGTGTAATTCCGACCATATGAACACGCTGGGACAGGTTTCTCATGTAACTCTCATCTTAACCCCTTAATGGGCGTCCTTTGAAAATGGTACATTTTCAATTATTATCACTGTATCTGTCGCTAGTCCATCTGTCAGCTGTGGTTGGTAAAGTAGTGGGATGGAGGATGCACATGGTAATGGAATGTATGGACCCCTCTGTACTCTTCATAGTCTGTAATCTCCCTAATCTCCTCGGAGCTCAGACGTAATCTCCAGGACTTCCACATGCATTGTGTAACTTCAGTAGCTCCAAAACGCATAGGGGTAAAGACACGGTACCTTTTGAAGATTTAAGATGTGCTCAAAATGGCACCCTTTCCCCTAAATTTGACCAGGTTCCTGGTCAAAGTAGTACACTATAAAGTGAATGGGGTGCCATTTGGGATGCGGGTCTGATTCTTTCATGCTCGTTATATTATTCATTTCTAACAGTTGTAGGAGAACACAGAAGACCAATCATGTGGTATATTAAAGTTGTTTTTTCTATTTTGTTTTCCAGTGCCTGTTATTTGGCCCTCTCTTCAAAAGGGATGATTTTTAGCCACAGGAAACAGAGAACGTTTCAAATGACCATTTCAAATGACATTTCCTACAATTGTTTCACAATTAAGAAGAAGGAGTACGATCCTTTTGACACGTCTTTCATTCCAAAGAAATACCATCAGCTATGGGATTGCAGTTCATTTTTTGTGTGTGCAAAAAACTTCATCCAGGATTAGGACACAAGTGAAGATTTGTTTTTGATTTGTGAAATTCTTTTTGCATAGTTTTACAAAGGTTTCTCAGTCAAGACCCGCTCGTTGTCATTACATGCACCACAGAGTATTCTGTGGTATACTGAGCCTCATCTTTTAGTCTTTCATTTTTTTCATTTTTCTAGGAGAGCTTGGTCTCTGGTCATTTTGTATTTATTATTCATATCTTTTCCCCTCTGTTTTCTAACAGATTGTATCGATTTGATAATGACACAGAAACCACCTACATTGTCTTATGTCTTTAGATGGATGTCTCTTACGCAGTATTTCTTTGCTCTTTTATAATGCGACCCCTACTGTTAAGTACTCTGTTCTTACACTTCTATTAAACTAAAGGCCAGATTGACCAAAAAAGGAGAGATTATAAAATGTTAAGGCCTTTTTCAAATGGTACCTAAGTGGTGTATCATATAACCAATATGTCTTTTTTCTGGAACCTCTCCCACAACCACACAGACTGGGCTTCAATAAATCCAGTGCATTGTGAAATTCTGGTGTGGAGCGCTGTATGTGTGGCTCGTGTCCAAATGCCTGTGGTCTCCCTGTTTATTTGTCCTGCGGCGCAGGTTTAGAGTGAGGTAGGTCTGAGGACTCCAGCTGAACAAGGGTAAACACACTGCCCTGGGTGCCGCGGCAACAAACAAAAAAAGTGGATATTTCTACTCAAGACGGATTTCAACTGGCCCATTGTTTTTAACAGAGAGGCTGAGAGAGCCGACCCCCTTTCAAACATTGGGCACTTTCTCATAGCACATTGTGCTGGGCTAAAAAGTGTTTTGTATATGTCTATTGACAAAAAAATATTCCTGTGTCATGGCATGTGTATACTAGGGCTTATGTAAACTAAAGAACACTAGTACTTTGGCAAGTAACATCAACATTTTTACACAGTGTTCCCTGCAAATCTCTCTGGTTATTGGAAGCGCAGTTCCCCCCCAAAAATGACTGATATACATAATCTATACTCTCACATATCCTCCCAGTGTTATAACGAAGATCCCTCTCTCCCACATGATTACACTTTGTCCGTAGAATATTTAGGTACTACGTCTACTAAGCTGTGTAAGCTAAGCTAGTCAACTGCTGAAATAGGTCACCGGACAAGAGGCAAACATCAGACGTGTTACCAACTAACTGTGTCCCAAGCTCACAACAACAGGCCCTTATTGTAACCCAATCAAACCCTCTCATACTCATGCAGAGAAGTGAATCATTGACTACAACAGACAGGCAGTGCCTCCAAAATGGAGATTGTTCACCGCCACCGGATGGAAGCCAGGGACTCGAGACAAGCCCCAGCTGCACGGCTACTAGTCTAGGTTCAAAAGGAGAAAAACAACATGCCACAACTGTATAAAGACAGCTCGGGTCCATGTTTGAGTTTGTCGCTATGTGAAAGCCACTCTAGGCAGCCAGTGCACTCTGACCGGTGGTTCTGGCCTACAGGCCAGGCCAGTCAGGCTGTAGGGGAGAAAGGGGATAGGGGGCCAATCTGCTGTGGGGGTCTGGGACTAGGAATCTAGCCAGGGTCATGTGGGTGACTGTACATGTCCTAAAAGCAAACTGTAACCTACTTTTCCCCCGGGACAACAAGTCCTCAGTCAGAGAGAGTTCTGGTTGGCTAGAGGAAACTCTCTCTATGTTGCAATGTCAACAGGAGAGAAACAGTGACGGTATATAAATGTCTCTAAAAAAAAGTGATTGGTTTTCTATAGAAATATTTTTTAAATATCTGTGCTAATGGTTGCATGAATTCTATATTTGGGACTAAACTGCTGTGTAATTTAGGTCCAGCTTACCCTTTGTTTTTCGTCAACAGAAATTCTAAACATCGCATGCAGTAATGTACAACCCTTTGCTTTGAAATACTCATAGTTCCCAGGTCAAAGCGTATTAATTATAAACAACATTTGAGCAACACAGCACGGCCTGTTCAAGTCCACGCGCAACCTCTCAAAGTGTACTATACATGGCTATCGAGTTCTGTCTGCTGGTGTTATCAGTATGAGTATGGAACGACAATGCTAGCCTGTAGCGTTAAGACAAGATATCCTCCACATAAGATCTTCATCCATTTGCTATATTGTTTCCAGGGTAAAGAAGGAGATGTTATACAATTTGACGTTTCAGCTCCGACCACAAACACCCAACCGCAAACCAACCCTTTAATTGAGCTCCAAGCTCCCCCCCCCTTCACATACACAGAATTAGCTATTAGAGATTGGCTGAAGAAAAAAAAACATTTCTGGAAGCCAAATGTGCACTTCTTTTGTAGTGAGAAATATGCAGATCAACAGAGCATCAGTAATCATGTTAGGGCCAGGCCAGGGTGATGTTAAACTCCCTCCAAACTAATCCTGCTCCGTCCTGCTCATTGATGTATGTCACCGGCATCTGATAGACCCTCTGGCTAGTCCATGTATTCCCTTTCCTCTCACTCTCAAATTCACATTTTAGTTGTCACATGCGCCGAATACAACAGGTGTAGACTTTACCGTGAAATGCTTACTCATTATACTCACTTCGTTTCACGTGTTGAATATTACATCAGTGACTTAAAGTTCATCTCTTTGCATAGTGCATCCAAGAATGTTTAAGGAAAAAAATATATCATATCTGTGTGTGCATTCATGTCCAAGAGTATATAGACATTAGCCAGAGATAAGCCTGAAAGCCAAGCCAGACAACGGTTGTATTAGAGTTGGGAAACGTTGGACAGAGTGTGGTCCAGAGACTGTAGCCTATTATCTGTCTTTGATGAGAAGAGCAGAGGGATGCAAAAGCCTGGCTGGAGACACTCTTAGTCTCAGCAGGACATGCATGGGGCAGAGATATGGGTTATACAGACAGTACAGAAGGAGTATATCAGTGGTTTTGGAGAAACGATAAAACCTCAGAGGTTACGATCGAACAGGAACAGGGGGTGCTCCTCTGGCGCCAACACATTTTCCTCCAAAAGTTTCAGGGATCATTTTGTACTCTTTCATACCCAGTGTGTTTCATGAGTTGTCCCTCAGCGTGATATTCCTTCTTCCTTTGGTTTGTCTCTCTGTGATTTCTTTCGAGTTTGGTAAATATGTGTTTTTCCGTAGTGATTGGGATGAGAGATGTGTCCTTTTCAAATATTGTATTGTCACTGCTGTGAGCAAATGGAACTGTTGCTCGTCGGGTCTATTGACAATGTAGACTTTTCTCACAGAATAAATAAGAGAAAGAGAAATTAAGACAGCTTCCCCAATCACCTAACATGCTTAAGACTTCATTGCTGCTTTACTGTTCCAGTATTTTGACTGAAATCTTAATGCAATGAGGATTAAACGGATTACAACATAATCTTGAATAATCCAAAGTGCTATGGACAGAGAAAGGCTTGTAATAACGGTATAAACCCGTCATGAGGTCTGACAACATTGCCAGTCAATGCTAGGATGAAACATTTGTGGAGAAAGTTTCAACTGATGCCTTAGCATCACAGAAAGTACAGTCCAGGAAGCAATTTGTAATTTAAGAGACATGCCTCTTAAACGAATAGCTGGCCATCCACTGTAAGAGAAATGCTAACAGGAGATGAAGGGTAGATGGTTCTAACGAAGATTCAGTTCTCTTCATTTTGGTTTTTGATCACCAATGTTGAACAGGTTCATTATACATGTAAAGCATCCTAGGTTAGTGAAATACTAAGAATCGATTTTCATTAAAGGGCTTTTCAAAAATTCCATCAGCTTGTCCATTACTTAACCTATGAATATATTTTTTAAAGAGTTAAATAAATGTGGTAGCTATTTCTCGTATATTTTAAGGATTATGCAAAAATATTTATCTTTTGAACTAAATAAACCGGCATTCATCTGTGATATTGACATGATGTTTTGACATTTTCCAACCTACAGTTTCTTTAAAACCCTTAATTACTAACCTTCACTCAATAAGATATGCTAAGTTATGTTATTAAGGCACATTACTATGTTTTGCAGTAGACTTATTTATGAATACAGATATATTGATGTTGTGAAGCATGGAATGGGTAAAAGTTCAGGTTTATGAACATGCAATGATATAGCAATGCCCATAACCCTTTCAAAAGAACAGATAACCATACCCATAACAAATAACAAACGTAGTTGTCAGTTGTCTTCACAAAATTGGATACCTAAAGTTTTTATTGATGTATATGGTCAATATACCACAGGTAAAGGCTGTTCTTACGCACAACTCAACGCGGAGTGCCTTGATACAGAATTGGCCATATACCATAAACCTCCGATGTGCTTTATTGCAATTCTAAACTGGTTGACCAAAGTAATTAGTCCAGTCAAATAAATTGTTTTGTCATAACCATGGTATACGGTCTGTTATCCAACGGGTGGGTCTAATCCAGAATGCTGTTTAGTTAATTAATAACGCATTCCTGACGGTTTCTATTCCACAAGTTACAACCGGCTAAATCTATGATGTTAAAAGGCCTATTTACTCTGTTCCATCTCACTGCGCAATCCACTGTCTCATCAGCCCAGCCAGGCATTTTATAAACTTGATCTCCACTATAAAAAGCATCTAGACATTTCATTTTCAACAGCGGAGATTTGTAAAAACCTTGCTGTCTGTCTATTCTGACATTTTCAACATTGATTCAATATTCAAATTTGAACTCCTGCTGTGTCACGCCCCGATCTGTTTCACCTGTCCTTGTGCTTGTCTCCACCCCCGTCCAGGTGTCGCCCATCTTCCCCATTATCCCCTGGGTACTTATACCTGTGTTTTCTGTCTGTCTCTGCCAGTTTGTTTTGTTCGTCATGCCTACCAGCGGTTTTCCCCTTGCGCCTGTCTGTTTCTAGTTCCTGTTTTATAGTTTTCCCGGTTTTGACCATTCTGCCCGCCCTGACCCTGACTGACGTTCTGTACCTTGTCACGCCACACTGGATTACTGACCTCTGCCTGCCCTTGACCTGTCGTTTTGCCTGCCCCCTGTTCTAGGAATAAACTTTTGTTACTTCGACACGGTCTGCATCTGGGTCTTCCCTAAAATGTGATAAGTTTACGTAACCAAACCACCAGTCCTATCTTGCTTTTTTGAAAATCGAATTCAACAATGCCAATAATGTTTTCAATTCAACTTTTACTTTCAAACGCAGCTCAAACATAGACCATGTAAGATTGAACTAAAGCCATTTATAATAATTTGTATAATTAAAAACTTTTGAAAGAAGAGATGTGATTACATATTTACAAATGTATTGAATCATCAAACATAGAACATGGAACAATGAACTAAAGCCATTTTATAATTAGAATTATAAACTGGGTAATTCGAGCCCTGAATGTTGATTGGCTGACAGCCGTGGTATATCAGACCATATACCACTCGTATGACAAAACATACATTTTTACTACTCGAGTTACGTTGGTAACCAGTTTATAATAGCAGTAAGGCACCCTGGGGGCTTGTGATATATGACCTTATGGCTGTGTCCAGGCACTCCGTGTTACGTCGTGGTAAGAACAACCCTTAGCCGTAAGAACAACCCTTACCCTTTTACCACACCTCATCTGGCCTTAATTATACCATGGAATTGTTGTTTAGGCTTTAAGGGCATTCTAGAGTGTGCATTATTTAAGTGATAATGCCCAAGAAGCTAGTGTTTGGAGCATACAGTATATTGGCACGGGTGTTAGGTTGTCTTCCAAACACCGGCTTTGAGGGCATTATCACTTTTGTACGGATGACCAACATATAAATAAAAACGTTATTCTGATGAATTTATTCATGCTATTTCGTCCTTCCACAAGATATAGTGCCGACAGATATCTAGGGTTGCTACTCAAGCCAGCTGGTTGTTCGTTCTATTGGTTTGGTTGCCAGAGACGTGACCCAGTCATTCAGTCTTCTTGTTCTGTATCTGTATCTTTTTGTTCTGTACCCAGTCGTTCGTTCTAAATGTTCCATTGCCATACTGGCTGGCAACGTTCTTATCCCTTGCTTGCTAGCTAGCCAACTACGGCTAACTTAGGCTACAGTCATGTCAAAAAGTGCTGCCAGAATAACAGCAAAGTAGCAGAATGTTCATTTGTTTAAGCTGTTTTTATTTGGAAAACATCCATAACAAAGAGCTAATGAGGCGCGATTTCACCTGGCATAGAAAATGTGCTCACTCTGTTGTTCAGCCGTGGTATATCAGCTGTGGACGCTGTTGTTCAGAGGAGATAGTCAACAACACAGCTAACACAATCACTTCAATCTGAAGCTGGAAAGACTGCAAACTAGCTGCACTTCGTTTCGTTTGAGCTTTTTTGAATTGACATTTCTTTGTATATATTTTTTTTTAATGATGCCAGCTGATTCATGATTTTGACTGGCTGAGAAACGCTGCCTGTCTGCCTGCCTGTCTGTCTGTCTGTCTGTCTGTCTGTCTGTCTGTCTGTCTGTCTGTCTGTCTGTCTCGTCCTGACTACCAACTCGTTCGTTACTATGGGACAGCAGGAGATCGAATTTGAATATTTAAACAATGTTGCAAACGTCGAAGAGACAGACAGCAGGTTTATACAAATCTCCACTGTTGAAAACTAAATGTTTGTCTGAAAGAAATGTGAGATAATGTCCAGATGTTTTTAATAGTGGAGATCAAGTTCATAAATTGCCTGGCTGGGCTGATGAGACAGGTGATTGTGCAGTCAGATGGAACAGAGTAAATAGGCATTTCAACGTCATAGAGTTAGCCGGTGGTAACTTGGAATAGATACCGGCTGGAATGCGGTTTTAACCAATCAGCATTCGGGATTAGACCCACCCATTGTATAATTCCCTATAATGCATGGCGATTCAGCACAGTCAAATTAAATGGTTATAGTTCACTCTTACATGTTCTATGTTTTGAAAGTAAAAGTCGAATTGAAAACATTATTGGCATTGTTGAATTTGCATTTCATAATAGCAAGCTAGGACTGATGGTTTGGTTAGCAAAACTAGCAAGTCTGTTTGGTTACTAAGGCAACTAATGTAGCGATCTAGTAAACTTGACAGCTTTTTCAGTGGATGTTGAACACGTCTCCCAGCAAATGAACACATTTCTAGTGGCAAATGTGTTAAATTATAGCCATGGTGTAAAAGGGATAATCAACTTGGGGCCCTATGCATTTAAAAAAATATATTGTAGCTCTGTGGAAGGTTAGTTTCACTTCGCTAGTGTGTTGTGGAACACAGCTTCCATGTCGTTCATTATTTTCCATAGAACATATAGCCCCTCGTTGATTATCCCTTACATATTTGTAAATTCCATACTTTTACTTTAGATTTTGGTGTATTGTTTTTTATTGTCCGATATTACTTCACTGTTGAAGCTATGAACATAAGCATTTTGCTACAATAACATGTGCTTAATTTGTGAATGCAACCAATAATATTGTATTTTATTTTAAATAAAATATTCATACAATTTTGATGAATAAGATTCACACAGTATTGCAAGGTGATTCTCTTCAGCTAGAATGCGTTTTTACCTACATGCAAGCTTGTGTTAGAATGTATTGGATTTATTTTTCACTCTGTTGAGAAGAAAACATCTCATTATCAGAGGTCTGCATTCTGAGGTAATTAATGTTTTATTAAACTGGCAACTTTTTGTTCTGTTGTTGCTGCAGATCGAATCAGCAACCATATGATTAATATCTCTTCTCTTTTCTATTCTTCTCTATTCTTCTCTTCTCTTTTGTTAGTACGATTCTGAAAATTATGCCTGATCCTTTATCCAGTTTTTCATCAACAACACATCATTCATTTGAATCATTTGTGACATTTTTAAACATATTGCATTTCCTGACATAGCAAAATCCTGAAATATATGTATACTTTTAAAGACCGACTTAGGTATGATAATGATGTTTTTCTATCAGAATACTGTATTTGATGGACTTTAAAAGCCACAACTCACAAGCACTTTACACAGAGGTTTGATGTAGTCACAGTGCTGCCACCCAGTGTAATTCTTCACAACAGCACTTTTACAAACCTCCCCATCCTACCCTGTCAACTCAGCCAGGATAATGAATCCCTTCACAAAGGTACATTACCTTATATCCACTGTATCTTATGTTTGAGTAAAACAATGATAAGTCATGAAAACGTTTGCAGTTGGCACTTCCACCTACTGGAGCCTACTAACTCCTAATTTCTCAGTGTAGCCATTAGCCTCAGAACCTTAGACAGTTTATTTTACTGCCTATGAGATGTAATGAGCTCGCTCCTCAGGGAACCACTGGAGGGGAATGTTACTGTCTCAGAAATGTGCAGCACCTTCTTTCTAAGTGGCATAGAAAGCAGGAAAACTACTGTCAAACATTTAAAACTGGAGTGAATTCCCAAGATTGGAAAAAAAAAACAACTGGTGGCGATGGAAATGTGGGACAGAAAGGTTTACTTTAGGATGTGAGAAAGGGGAGGGGTGGGGTGGGGGGTGGGGGGGGTGGGGGGGTGGATGACCTGTCTTCTCACTTGACTGCAAGTTATGTGAATGTTATCTGCTGCGTTAGTAAGAACAAAAAAGACCTGGGACCTTTTCCATGGTGAATGCATGGGAACCAAAAGGACGACTTTGAATGATAAGGGGGGGGGGGGGGCTGAAAATGTGTATGAATTCCTCTTACTCTTCTTTTCTACGTGGGGAAAGGAATAGCTCAGCTGCCTGGACAAAGGATGCAATAAGTCTGTAAATATGTCATCTCTCTTCTTTCAAATGTTTTTCCCTGAGCCCTCTTCCTATCGATTGTTACAGTGCTTCCTTAATAGTCACGTTATAAGAAAGCTGAATAACGAACGCCTCTTCTGACCTGACCTTTGTGCAAAGCTTGCAGTTCTGGTGTCGAAGATGATTTTGACACATTTATGAACTCTCAGGAGGTGTATTACAAACACTATCTTAACATTTTATCCGACATTTTAGAGTTAACAAGTATCAGTATGGGTGGCAGATATTAGCGTGTGAATTTTCAGACGGTTGTACTTTTGCCCCTAAAACATGTGTAGCTTGACATGATGCCTGTCTCCCCAAAAAGTCAGTTTGTGTTTCTGTTTCACTTCCCCTTCTATTCCAAATAACACAGCAGCCCCATCCATTGTTCCTTAATTCCAGTCAGTCAGGACAGCATCCTCACCAGTCCGGATGGCTTTGTCATCATCAAACTACAGCGCCGAGGCAGGTCGGGACCCTGAAAGCGTCGCACTTCATTGTCAGCTCTCACCTTTGTGTGTGTCTGTCTTTATGTCTTTAGGTTTTGTCATGTAACAACGTGTCAAACATGCCCTTCATGAGCCTGTCTGGGAAATGGTGTTCATCAAATGAGGTTCCCACAGGAAGTCAGGAGGTAGGGGGGAAAGAGCAGGAAACAGCATATCAAACAGGCCCCTGGAAGGATTGTAAATACATCTAGAGGGGAAAAAAAAAAAAATCTGTCTAGTCATTTTGACATTTTACATGGATAGGCAGAACAAGGTGCATTTGCACACAGTCAGGTATATTTTAATTTGTGAAATTACTGAGTTTGGCTTTATAGGTAGAATCACACATGCTGTATCCAAAGACATGAAGCAAATAAATAAAAAGTAAAGTGCTATCAAGTTAACCATGGTGCAACATATCTTCCAAACTCTACTGGGGTCTCATGTCATACCCATCAACTCAGATCTGCTGAAGAACCCCTCATTAATTTACAATAGGCAACCACAAAGAAGGGTAGCAGAGTTTGAACTAAAATGTCATAAATCGTGTCCCATGTAGACTGCTTCTGTGTTAGTTACTGTATAGTACAGGCCTCTTATTGATGGGTTGTTGGGACTCTCTCCTCTCCTCTCCTCTCCTCTCCTCTCCTCTCCTCTCCTCTCCTCTCCTCTCCTCTCCTCTCCTCTCCTCTCCTCTCCTCTCCTCTCCTCTCCCTCTCCCTCTCCCTCTCCCGCTCCCTCTCCCTCTCCCTCTCCTCTCCTCTGTCTCTCTCCTTCAAAGCCATGCATCCATGATGGCCTAACCACCACACCAGAAGCCTTTTGTGTTTCTGCACACTTTACAAAATAGCTATAAGCCTGTCATGGACCACATCAAGGTTCACTGGTCCGTCAACATTTACGGCGAGATAAAGACAGAGAGGGGAAAATTAAGGGGAAAAGAAGTCAGCGAGCAAGGACTTGTTTGCAAAAGAGTTCTTATGTGTGTTTTCTGTGGTGACAAGTCAAAGTTGAACAGAAAATACATGCAAAGCAAAGGGAGAGCAGTGTGGAGTACATTAGACCCCCGTGACATGATGAATCGGAGCCTTGAATAACACAATTGGATACTGCATCCCCTTGGGTTCAAATAGAGCAGCATTTTGCGCTTTTTTTTCCTTAGTTGGGGAGCAATAACACAAGCTCAGTTGGCTCAGAAGCTTTGGAGATTCAGTTGAAGAACTGGGATTTCTATCTGTTCTTCCATCTCCCATCACTGACAACACCCCGAACGAATAAACAACATGGGATTCAGTAACATGCAATTGCTTTCTTTGAAATCGTACTGTATGGGTGTAAGAAGAATACTGCAGAGTGGAATAATTATAATCAACAGACCCTAATGATCATCCACCTACACTACTCCTACTATGTGCAGGGAAATATGCTAATTTTGTCACAGATTACCATGGGCGCTTCATTTCGACGTGTTACACTTCTGTGAAGTTTTGTCATGACATTGACCTCCATAATTTCTACAGGGAAATTGCTCCTTATGTGTTCATAGTTACCTTTGAGCTGTACATTTTAGCTAAGCATTGCAAGTGAAATAATATATTCATGAAGGATATCTGTCATTTGAATCCATACGGAAACAGTCACACGCCATTAGGCAGAAGTGGATTCATGTCATGCTTATTCTGGCTGCGTTGTCTATTTTAGTTGGCAAGTCTAAGCACAGATCATGTGATCTAGGCCGTCTTCCCATCATATTCTGGTTTCCACACATGTGTCACCTGTCCTAGCAATTACAGCTGTCCCCTGACCAGAACATGTGACTTGACTGGGGAAGACGAAAAGGCATCCATCACCGTAGTGTCCGATGCCGTTGGGTCATGGTCACTCTCAGGGCAATGGAAGTGACATGAGTGGAGATCGGTCCGCTCCGTGTCTCTCAGGGAGAGATCATACAGCAGATATTTTACAAAGAAGGACCAGTGAGTGTATTCTATAAGGGCACGAGGCCAGACCCAAATGCAGACACAGGAGGCAAAGGGTTGAGCGCCGATATTTATTCTAATGAAGGGAGTAGGTGAAGGCGGGTTGGGGACAGGCGAGAGTTCATAAACCAGAGTCCAAACAGTACCAGGCGATAGGCAGTCTCGAGGTCAGGCCAGGCAGGGGTCAGAAACCAGATCCGAGTCCAAAACAGTACAAGGGGATAGGCAGGCTGGTAGTCAGAACAGGCAAAGTTGTCAGTCAGGCCAGGCAAGGGTCGAAACCAGGAGGACTATAGACTGGGGAAAATAAGCGACACCTGAAAGGGGTGGAGACAATCACAAGGACAGGTGAACCAGATCAGGGTGTGACAGTATTCTGCTTGTACTCAATTCACTTCAAATGGTGCATTTTAATATATTTAAGTTGCAATTGCAATTTGGAGCTTAATAATGAGTTTGGGATTTTTTGATACACATTTTAAAATGCGTTTTATAATTGAAGTTACATTTTCACGTGTATTTATCACCCAAAAATGTGTTTTGTTTTTTAAAGTCAAAAGTTCAAATAGTGTTTAAGTGTGAAAGTGTAACTTTTACAACGTAATTCACACAGTGTTTTGGCATCGGTCACTGTACCCGAGCAGGGATAAAAATGACTTACTGCGGGGAGAATGTGAACACTGTGTGAACAGCATATACAGTATAACCTATGAGGAATAGTTATGGAATGTGATGGGATACCTGGGTTGGGTTTCAGATGCAGCAGGTGTTTTCATTTTTTCACCATGTAAGGGTTTGACCACCTGTTCTCTCCCTGCTAGTTATTCCAGTGGGTGGACTCATAGCTTCCCCCAGGCCAGGAAACAAGGGCAAATCTGCTTGGGGACGAGGAAAAGACGCTGTGTGTGTGTGGGACGTGTGCATGTGCATGTGCTTGCATGCAAGTGTGTGTGTGTGTGTCTCTCTGTGTAACTCCCTCTCTGTGTGCACTGCGTACATGGTTTTCCATGTTTTTGTCAGCCGTACACTTGTCAATGTATTTGTTCAGGCAACTCAACTGCGCCATCCCAGTGAGCGCCCTGCACCACTGGCTTTTTTCTTTTTTTTAAAAGGATGCGGTGCTTGCTTGAATGGTTGCTATGTCCAAGCCCAGTGCCTTAATCCTGCCCTGCTCTTCCTCTAAACAGGGTGTTATCTTAATCCCCCTCATTTAGGCAGCTGCACTGCCGGGGAACTGAGAGAGAGAGAGAGAGAGAATAAAAAAGTTACAATTCTGTGACTGACACTTTCAGCTGTTGTGACATCGCCTCTGATTCTGCTTTACACCATCTTAAGATGCAACTCCGACCTCCGTGCACTGCCCTGACCTCCTTGGGGATATTCAAAGCAAGGAGGAAAGTAGGTATTTATACATACAGTGCTGTGCATATATCGTGTAGGCCTACTGTTCATATGCATACACTATTCTCGCAATCTAATGTATAATCCATAAATAAATACAAATGATCGAAAAAGAGAACAACCTTTACATTTCTTGAAAATACATCTTCTCCTCCCTTTACCTCCATTTCTTAATTCCTTTCTTTTCATTTTTGGGATTTGTGTGTATTGTTTGTAGTGTTAGGTATTACTGCGCTGTTGGAGCTAGGAATTGTAAGCATTTCGCTGCCCTGCGATAACAGCCGCAAAATATGTGTATGCGACCAATAACCTTTGATTTGATTTAATGATGCCGAAACATCGCAGAAACGTCGCAATTTACCATCTCTATGAACATCTGAGCTGCTCTAGCGACTCCCTTACAGGAAAAACCACATGAACTTTCACATGTGAAATCATATGAAAACACGTGTTTTTGGAACACTTCGCGCGATCACGGTTTTCACATGTGTAGTGTCAAGTTGTCGCATGTTACGTTACATGTCGTCTGTCACCCGTCATCACATTAACTTCACATAACATCACATGTGATCACGTGTTTTTGGTACACTTCACGGGCTTGTCCGTGAAATTCTCAAACGTAGCGAATGTTTCGAGGGCGTCACACATCACAGCCAGCCCAGTGGCGGTAACCTAGCCGACTGTATCATCCCTCCCAATCTGCCTTCTCTAGCTTATAAACATTGGTAAAAGGTCTCAATTAGACCAAGAGGAAAGGTAACATAATATGGCTGACACAGGCCTCTGGAATGTTGTCAAGAGCAGGGTCAAAATCTGAAGACAAATAAAGGTAAATTGCTCCCAGTGTGCCTCTTCACTGTCACATTGCGTGTTACCTTGAGCACTAAAAGGTATTTATCTGATTCGCCCTCTGGGGTTCTCTCTCTGAGCCGTTTAACTAGGACCCTGTAGCTAGCTTCTACAGTCCCTAATTGCAGAGCGACTCTCTGGAGCTCACTTGGCAGAGTGCAGGTGCGGCATCCAAGAGAAATAATTGAACAAACAATTAGAATGTGGATTCCCACACCATCCTGTACGCTACAGTCTCTGGCTCTCTAGCTGGAGACAAGATGGCTGGAGGCCTTTGCGGGTTGTCAGAGGGCTGCGTATTGACTATTTAGCTTCGCCAGTCCAAAGTATACCACGTCTTCCTACGCCTTCGCCGGAGGAGTGAGGGAAGCGTTGAAATTACAAAGATCTTTGGTCGAGCGGTGTATACTCTGGCAGCCAGCGCACTCGGAATACCATCCTACACCCTGGGAAAGAATGAGTGTCCCCGCAACTATGTGAGACATTTATCCCTGTTCCTTTTTTTTCTCCTGCGTTTGGAAAAACAATGAGTAGTTCCTGTCTAGTGCACCTAAAATGTAGCAGCCAGTGTCCCTGCGATGTTGACACGGCAAACCCAGGAGAGGAAGAAGGGAAGGAGGACCACCTTAAACTCACAGCGGGTGTCAACTTGCCAACTTTTACTCCTCAGCCCATTTGACAACATCAACATCTACTGGACCTCAGTGCCACGTCGGTGGAAAGATCCCTGTACCCAAACAGATGGAAGAAACCGAATCGGCCTGTCAGAAAAGCTGTCCATCCTCAGGTCATTGTTGTTTATGTACTCGGATCAAATAAGAGAAGGGGGGAAAAAACTGTAATGTTACATGGAACAAGTCAATCGTTTGTCCCCACTGTAATCATTCAATGTCTACAAAGCTCTGGGGTTGGTATGTGAGTAATACGGGAAGCTGATTGAAAAGAATGATTTGGATAAACGTTTTCTGTTATGTCACGAGGAAGAGTGCAAATCAAATCAAATGTTATTCGTCACATGGTTCGTAAACAACAGGTGTAAACTATCAGTGAAATGCTTACTCACGGGCCCTTCATAACAATTTAGAGAGAAAGAGAAGTAATAGAAAAGTACTGTGGAATTTTTCAGGGGCGGTCCTGTGATCCACTGAAAAGTGCCAGTTTTGCCTGTTTCCATTTGTACATTTCCTAATACTGCAGTGTCGAGCAAACATAAGCCATGAACAGACTTCAGATACTCTGGGTTATGATAATTAAACATAAAGATACATATCGCCAGACATACAGTACAGTAAACAGTACTGAAATACAACAGTGGGGTAGACCATTACTCGTATAGTTTCTCAACCAGTGGAAGCTGCTGAGGGACAGCTCATAATAATGGCTGGAATGGAGCGAATGGAAGGGCATCAAACCATGTGTTTAATGTCTTTGATACCATTCCACTCACTCCGCTCCAGCCGTTACCACGAGCCCATCCTCCGCAATTAAGGTGCCACCAACCGCCTGTGTTCTCAACCCTCTGTACCAAATCTTTCACACAGTTAATTTGATTTCTCTATCTCCAAGGACTTGTTCTCTTCCCAAAGTTGTTGTTGGTTATCCCCCCTCCTCTTTTCTCCCTCTTCTCTCTTTTCTTCCTGAACATGTAGACGTTGGCATCGGTTCTGTAAAAACAGATGGAAGCTGAAATGAACACATCTTGTCTTCTTGTTATTCTCCAGTCTTTTTATTTTCAATGCTGCATGTGAGTGTGAGAGGCGGAAAGGCCAGGGAAGGTGTGTGTGTGTGTGTGTGTGTGTGTGTGTGTGTGTGTGTGTGTGTGTGTGTGTGTGTGTGTGTGTGTGTGTGTGTGTGTGTGTGTGTGTGTGTGTGTGTGTGTGTGTTTGTGTGGCCAGTAGCACCTGTCAGGAGTGGTAGTAGCAGTAATATTATGTGCCTAATTAGCTAGCACACAAGGAATTTGGTCACACGAACAAACGAACGAAGGATCGCAGAGGATCTGTGGGAAAGGAAAGAGTGTAATTAGACATTGTTGGCGGGTTGTACACTCACTGACTATGCCATATCTTGTTTCCTTGAGAGAGAGAGAGAGAGAGAGAGAGAGAGAGAGAGAGAGAGAGAGAGAGAGGAGAGAGAGAGAGAGAGGGAGAGAGACAGAGAGAGAGAGAGAGAGAGAGAGAGAGAGAGAGAGAGAGAGAGAGAGAGAGAGAGAGAGAGAGAGAGAGAGAGAGAGAGAGAGAGAGAGAGAGAGAGAGAGAGAGAGGAGAGAGAGAGAGAGAGAGAGAGAGAGAGAGAGAGAGAGAGAGAGAGAGAGAGAGAGAGAGAGAGAGAGAGAGAGAGAGAGAGAGAGAGAGAGAGAGAGAGAGAGAGAGGGAGAGAGAGAGAGAGAGAGAGAGAGAGAGAGAGAGAGAGAGAGAGAGAGAGAGAGAGAGAGAGAGAGAGAGAGAGAGAGAGAGAGAGAGAGAGAGAGAGAGAGAGAGAGAGAGAGAGAGAGGGAGGGGAGAAGATTCACTCAGTCAGATTTTCTCCCTGAAAAAGGGGGGCATGTTTTGACAAAAGCTGCATCATGTGTGTTTATGTTTTTAAAGATGTATACGGTGCATACTGTATATTGTATAGTGTACATTTGCAAACTTTACACACTCCCAAACACACACACACACACACACACACACACACACTCCCCCCTCCCCACTGGGACAGCCCTGGCCCTGTGTTTCCACCCATCCGTCAATATCCTTCTCTGCACAACATGGGAAATTATTAAAGAGGAGAATCGGGATAAGTGCAGAGACTACAGGCTACAGCCTAGAGCCCAAGGTGTTCCGTCCCACCGCAGTCCACTGAGCAGCCTCCCCAACGCACTCCAAACGAGGCTGCCAGTCTGCCACACGCTGCACGGCTCAACAGGGCGCCTTGCATAGGTTTGACTTTAAAACCCCTGTTTAAAATGTCACTCTTCTCATGTGGATCTGACCTTATCATTGCATTTCAGCGCAACATAGATTTTCGGACAAATTCTGAGATACGCTTTGTTCTAAAAAGATTCCAGAAAAATATGGTGGGGTAAAATGGTGGGGTGTGGGCTCCGAATTCAGACTGTTGTAAATAGGGTGTTATACCTTTAACTGTCTCAGGGACTTAACATGTGCTAGTCTTGACTCTTCAGTGGAATTTGTTTAGGCATTGATTGCTCATTAAAATCATATCAAAGTGGTTGCTATACGAGTATTCAGAGAAACAGACATGAAATTTTATTTTGAAAAACGATTATGTCAAGGTTTACATCATTTCTATGTAACTCCTACTGATTATGTACACTGTGTCTTTGTCATAGGAAAACTAATAGAATGTATTAATCAAACCGGCTGCCACATCTTCACAGTTTGATAGGGGGCAGGGGGGGGGTTGAAAATAGTTGGACTTCTAAGACTGCCGAGGGGATTCAAATTGCATAAGAAATATACATGACCTTACTGCAGACTATCCCGAATCATAAAGATAACGATAGCACTTTTGCACACAACACTAAAAGGGAACAAATTTGTCTTTTCATATTTTCCATGAATACAAAATTCCTGCCCCCCCCCCCCTCCCCCCCCCAAAAAAAACATGAAAAACATCAAATGAATAAAACAAAAGAAGGGAAAATGATAAAGGGCCACTGTCTTTGTAACGCGTAAGTAGGGAATATGTGTGATGTCAAAAGCCTTTCCATTTTATCTGCCGGGTACAGCAGCGATTGTAGTGTTTCCACCAAGCCCCCACTTCAATAATTGAAGAGAGTATGGACATCACCTGCTGAGCGCCCAAATCACTGCTCCACTTTGAACAAACTGCTGTGACATTATAGCATTAGGCATGGCAGCGCCGGCATCTTAGAAAATATAGATAGAGAAACAAGAGAAAGGAGATGGATCCATCTGAGCTGAGGAGAGAGAGAGAGAGAAAGAGGAGCGCCTCAGGCTGGAAAGTAATGAGCAGATTTCCATGGAGGGTTTTTAGAGACCCACTTGTTAAGAAATTGTTTCTTGTCTTAATAAATCCTAAAAGTGTCATTTACTTCCAAAAGAGAAACAACAAAGGCACTCATGACATTCCTGTCTGTAAAAAAAAGGAAACACTTGTAAGGGTTGATATGCCTTGTGCTTCTCAGACGGCGGAGGGCTTGTCGGCTTCTTCTTTTCTCAGGTGGCCACGGAGCCCCTCAGATCTCCACCGATCCCTGATTCACCGAGTCACGACGTCATTGAAAGTCTTCCAACGGTTTACTGAAATTAGAGAGCCTTCCAAATCAATTAGGACCTCAATGGAGCTGGAGTTTCCTGTGTTGAATACATATAGTGCTGTATAAAAGGACACTAATTTTGTGTAATAAACAGTGGTTTTTCAGCGTTGGAAACCTTGTCAGTTTGATACTAGAACATACAAACTATTGTTTTCAACTATACCTTCGGTATTAGACAGGAAATGCAGAACATTCTATGTATAAAAGGTCTCTATTTTCTAAGTAATTTTTTATTTTATGCAAAGAGCATTAACACATCGACCGGCGAAGGTTTATTAAGCCATCTGAACATACACATTGTGCAAGTGTAGTTATATATTCCAAGTAATTCCTTGTTGTCTTCTGCAGAAGAAGGTACATTAACACCAAATATAGGTCTCCTATTAAGTTGAATGTTATTTCACTGTTTATCTCAACTAGTACCTAAGGGTATCTACAGCTCTGCCATCTCTTTAGTTCCCCCACTAGGACATTTGTGAAGTGAAAATTAAGACTTGTTTTGCCTGCTGCCAGAATGTTTGCAATATCCCAAACAGCTTTAAATACAAGAGAAAGAAAGCATTGTAATGGAGAAACAGCCCAAATACCAAAGATGGTTTCAAATATAATAAAGCTTTTTGAAATGAACCACATTCTCTAATGTACTGCCATACCGAGACAGCAGACCCCACTTTGCTGTACTCACACAATACTGATCTATACAGTTACAGTTTTCCTCTAAGTTGTCTGTTGATAGATATAATCATAATTTGATCCATTTTGATGCAAAGTTATTTAAACATCGTCGTAGATGGTCGTAGGTGGTTCTAGTTTGTGTGCTTTTCCTCTGCTTGCCAGATCCCCAGGCCGTGCTGTCTGTGTTGGTCTTTCCATACAGGGATTGTTGTTGCTCTTAGAGGCGAAGAGACAGAGGGGGGGAAAGAGACTAGCCGGGGGAACCCTAGAGCCAGGACCCTTCCTGAACTGAACCCCGGGTCAGTCTACACCTTAGGTAAAGCAGTTCCACTCCTTTCTCCTCCAGGGTGAAGGCTGACTGGTGGAGCAGGAGGAGGCAGGAGGAAGGAGGAGGGGAGGCGGGAGAGGAGTCAGGATGAGAGGCTGGAGAGGAGGCAGGAAGGGAGGCAGGGGCGGCTACCCCCGTGTCTTGTGTAATCAACATTTAGAGAAGAGCTGGAGGCAGGACTTGTATTCCCCGCTGAGTGACAGGCAGCGCTCAGAGCGAGGATGAACCTCTACTCTCCATCCCAGCATTCCAAGGGTCCGTATAGTCTGCCTGGGATTGCAATTTTGCAAATGAAATAACTCATAACTCAGAGAGACCACAAATGTGAAGGAACTTTGTATCCTCTTTACATTAAAAAAGGGAAATATATGATGACAAATTAAACAATTTACAGGATTGTAATTGTTTCTTGTTTATGTTTCTTGCTCCTCTTAATCTCAGTAGAAACAATACTATTTGTTCAGTCTAAGATATTGTTATGTGAGGTTTGTTTTAATGAATATTTCTCATAAATATTAAATGGATGTTCAATTGGAAATGCAACAAGCTTTAAAATAAAATGGGGTGATGATACACACAACAGTGTAAAATCCAATAATGATCCACCTGACTAATTAACTGTGAATGTGACCATAGCAAATAACTACAGGCAACCTGTGAGCCCATCAAACGGCTGTTCCCCCAGGAACTAGAGACCTTTTCATTGTTCACAGAGGAAATAATCAATCATTTCCATAATTCTGAGCATATAAACAGAATGAACCAGCACAGGAAACAAAGCCGTGGCCTGGGCAGCGCCAGCTACAGCCTCGATCAGCCTCACAGGCTCAGCCTCCGAGGCTGCTGCCTGCCCATGAGAAACACAACACCACCCAACCGTCTAAAAACAGCCTCTGCAGCTGGTGGCACAAATGCATCTTTCAGGCAGCATTCAGAGGCCTCAGTCTGCCCAGTTTACCACACTAAATGTATGGAATCAGCCACAAGCTAAAAACTACAATTACAGGTGATATACAGATTGAAATCGCAGGGCTATTTTTTTGTTGAAGAAAATTGTCCTAATGACCGGTTTGGCGGTTCGACGATGGGAGGGGATAGGGAGGGAAGAGAGAGGGAGGGAGGGCGGGAGGGTTGCGTCTCTCTTTTTTTCTTTGCCCATGATGGGAATAGCTGAAACAGCTGCACCTGCTGATGCGATGTGCTCTGCAACACTTAATGATATCGGATGATATCATTAGGCAAAGTGTTCACAAACAGATGTTGAGCCGCTGCCTAAATAGTGTCAGCTGAGCCCGCGCATCCCGGAACAGTATTATTTATATAGAACATTTAAGTTTGTTATGTTAATAACCCTGCTATTAGCACGAGGGTGTTGTGGTAGGAATACAAATGCCACCAATAGGGCCATGCCAGGAATCACAGAATGCCGAATTAAATACATCTTAGGAGCTCTCGGGGTGGCGGATGACTGGAGTGAATTGCATGTAGGGCTATGTTTAGGTCTATTGTTTGCCTTTTCTCCTCAACAACTAACGCCTTATTTGAGAAAACATATGAGGAAGCAAAGGAAGGTTTGTATGTGTGTTAGTCTGGCAGGAAGCTGTGGTAGTAGTTTCACTAGCTCAGACACCTTGCACCTTAGCAGCTTCAGGAAGAGGAGTTGATGTGTTTGACCTGTGAGAGTCTGCATTTCGTGTTATTCTGTATGTAAATCCGGAATATTCCATATGTTATGTTTCAAATGGTATGTTTTAAACCATCAACCATTTTGCATGACACAGAATGTTACTAATTACAATTAATATGATATGTTAAGAATTTTAATTCCTACAACATGCAATTCGTACAATATGTTATGAATTGGAAAACGTATTATATGTTACGAATTCCAATTTTGTGTCTAAAGTTAGCTAGGTGGTTAGGTGGCTAATGCTTATGTTAGCTAGGTCTAGGAAGTAGGGTAAGGGGTTTTAAGGTTAAGGTTATGAGTTAGGTTAAAGGGTTAAGGTTAGGGTATGGTTAGAGGAAGGATTAGCTAAAAGGGTTCATGTTAGAGTTAGGGTTAGCTAAAATGTTTAAGAATAGGGGAAGGGTTAGCTGTCATGCTAAGTAGCTAAAAATAAGTAAGTAGTTGCAAAGTTGCTAATTAGCTAAAATGCTAAAGTTGTCCGTGATGAGATTCAAACACGCAACCTTTGGGATGCTAGACGTTTGCATTATAAACCCACCCATAAACCCACCCACCCACAACCAACCACCGACCCCCCCTCAACCCTGACCCTGACCAACCAACCAACCTCCTTTTGTTTTTACCTTAAGTAACCTTCTGTCTGATGTAACCATACCAGATGTAACATATCATAATAATTTGAGTGTCCCGGATTTACATTTACTATGTTACGTGTAGTCAATGAGACCAGGCTGGTGAGAGTTGTTTGGCTGACTAGTGGTCAGAGTGGCGAATAGATAGAGCTCATCTCTCTGTATGTTGCGTGGGATGAAACAATAAGAGGAATGGGACGATAGAGAGCGCCGACAGTCACGCTGGAGGTAACTCAACATGCTGTGACCTTTTGAGGTTCAAATATACAGTACCTTGAAAAAGTATTCAGACCTCTTGGATTTCTTCACATTTTATTGTGTTACAAAGTGAGATTAATATTGATGTAATTGTGCATTTTTTCTCTCAACAATCTACACACAATACTCTGAAATGTCAAAATGGAAGAAAAATGCCATATATTTTAAAGATTAATACAACATTCATAACTAAAAGACAATTGTTGCATAAGTATTCAGCCCCTTTGCTTAGGCAAGCCAAAATTATTTTAGGAGTAAAATGTGGCTTAACAAATCACATAATAAATGACATGGATAATCGAGGTTGACATGATTTTTGAATGGCTAATCCTTCCTCTGTCCCCTATACATACAACATCTTTAAAAGGTCCCTCAGTCAAGTATTGCATTTCAAGCACAGATTCAACGACAAAGACCAGGGTGCATTCATCCATCTGAACTGAGCTACAGGACAGGAATGAAACTGCTCAGGGATGTCACAGTGAGGCCATTGGTGATTTTAAAACAGCTACAGAGTTAAATGTCTGTGATGGTAGAAAACTGAGGATGGATCAACAACATTGTAGTGACTCCAATATAATGACCTAAATGACAGAATGAAAAGAAGAATATAAATATACACAATATTTTCTTGCTCCAAAACATATATATTGTATGCAAGAAGGCACTAAAGTAATGCTACAAAATAACACAAAAGGAATACACTTTTTTGGCCTGAATGCAAAGCCTTATGTTTGGGGCAAATCCAACACAACACATCACTGATTAACTACCTCCTTATTTTCAAGTATGGTGGTAGCTGCATCATGGTATGGGTATGCTCGACATTGGCAAATAATGGGACGTTTTTCAGGATAAGCACAGCACAGGCAAAGTGACTGGGAGAGGAATTCACATTTCAGCAGGACAATAACCTACAACGCAAGGCCAAATCTACGCTGGAGTTGCTTACCAAGAAGACGGAATGTTCCTGAGTGTCAAAGTTACAGTTTTGACTTAAGCTGCCTGTAAATCGATGCCAAAGGTATTTAATATCTATTCATCTGTAAAACATGTGTTTGATAGAGTATTTACATTTCAATCCCACTTTGTAGCACAATAAATGTGAAAAACATCCAATGGGTCTGAATACTTTTCAAGGCACTGTGTGATGTGAATAAATTGATACTGGCTTCTTGCTGGACCTGCACCTACAAAAATCTACACAATGCATTGATAGTGAAAGAGAACATAGCCTAAAAAGCTTCTTTTTTTTAAACATTAAACTACATTACACTAGAGATTTGTGTTGCCTTTCCCATTGCTGACAACTGGAATGTATAAGCCTACATTACCTTAGACAGCAAATAAAGTCATGAGCATGAATCCTAATAGTGGTTAATGAAATAATAAAACCTCACATCAACGGCCCTATTGGAATGAACACGAGTGGGAGAGCAACATCTCCTGCAGGCAGTGGCCGGGGTAAATAAGATAAAGCCCTATTGCCTGCATGTTAAAATACTCCTAATACACGTGTTAAACAGATTTATGTAAAGGTTAGGAGTCATGCACCATTCTCCTCATGCAGTTGCCATTCTATCCCCCTGAAAGGCACACAAGACAGGCACCCATTTCCACGCTAGCTATTATGCTCATTTGTCCTGTCAGGCCTGACAGCCTGTTTGACTCTTCCCCAGATACGGCCATTAGGTACCGCTCTGTCATCTGACAGGAGGCATTCTGCCGCTCCTAAAAACCTCTAATTATTTCCTTCGCCAGAGACAAGCGGGTGCTGAGAAGGTAATTTTTAACCTTTCACGTGCACCTGGGGAACGCTCCTCCTGGGAGCCAAGGTGCCTGTGTGGCATTCAGTCATCAAAACATGACCTTTAATGGCCGCGCGGAGAGCAGTTGGCACCGGGTGCCATGCGCGGGGTAATGCTAATGTTGATGGCTAATTTATGCGTCAGACGCCCCGACTCTCGCCGCCTGAGCCGGAGCCCGCCTGATGCGTCTGTGGTCGGTAAGTTTAGGTGGTGGTCGTGGTGTTGCCTTGTTGTACGGCAGTTAGATTTAACAATGTGGGGAAAGGGGGGAAAGGGAGGGGATCTGGGGATCTGCCCCAGAGCAGCAATCTAGAGGTTAAAGGCATTTTGGGGAGGGGGATGATTTTTACTGGCACGAGCCCGGGAGCCGGCGGAGGGGGAATTGAGGGGGCTAATTATGTAGCAGGGAATACATTTGGCGTGACCACTGAGCCTTTTTAGAATTTGTGGAGCGCACATCTGACTAACGTGCCTGACCTTTACTTGTTCAGCCCAAATTGCAGGAGCCTAGAGAGGATGCAAGATGGATGCAGATTCCATGACCTAATTGCCCTTTATTCTTAGCAGGGTGAATAGGACGGGATAGAGGCAATACCTTGTTGAATGTGTCAAATTAGAAGTGGCATTTTGTTCTTATGTCTTCAACGTTTATGACAAATGATTGTCCTCCTCCCTCGAATACGTCCCATATTTTTCTTATTGGCTTTAACACCTGACAATCTCTCTCTATACTTTTCATAGATCCAACCTGAATAGATACAATGTCTCTACACGGTGTACACCTCAGATACAGGACTCTAGGAAAGGCCTGTGTAATAGGTCTGCTCTCCCCATCCACAGCTAAAGTACATCTCAATTCTGCAGCATCTTGTGCCATATTTCAGGTCATGGCCATTAGGCTCCTCACAGAGCTCCCTGCCTGTCGCTCATATCGCTAGGTTGGTTTCCTTGACAGCAACGATGCCCGGCGTATGTTATTACATGCCACCTCTATAACGTATGCGACTTCGCCAGCTGGTGCGCACATGCAGACAGGAGAGGAGGCCAAAGAGGAGAGGACAAAGGTAGCAGAGTACAGTAGCGTGCAATGTATGTAGAAACATAAGAATATAGGAAGCATATTAGAGAAGAGCATTTATATAATCAACTCAAATGAAATTGTGTTTGTCACATGCGCCGAACACAACAGGTGTCGTAGACCTTTACCGTGGAATGTTTACTTACGAGCCCTTAACCAACAATGCAGTTTTAAGAAAGTATTTACTAAATAAACTAAAGTAAACATAAAAATACATTCAAAATGGTAACACAATAAAATAAGAATTATGAGGCTATATACAGGGGGTACCGGTACGGAGTCAATGTGCGGGGGTACAGGTTAGTCCAGGTCATTTGTACATACTGCTAAAGTAGAGTAGTATGATAAATAGTATGATAAATATCAAAAATTGACCCTTATCTTGAGAACAACTATTTGTGCGATGATTGCAACTAGTTCGGGCTCTGATTACCAGATGAAGATCGGAGATATTGTGAAGGCATATGGAGCAAAATCAGGTTGTTTATGTATGATGGGGGTATGGGTTGCAAACAAGGCGTTGCTTTAGGCTTCAGTGTAGATTGCCAGCTATCTGTCTTTAATCCTACAAACTGTTAGTCACATAATACAATTGGTATTGATATGTCTATACAATACTGTTTATGAACATAAGGAAATCATCATTTGTCATTTTTATAAAAGAGCTCCAATTGTAGTAATGTGGTAAAATGAGTTGAAGATGATTATTATCGTAAACGTAAATGCAAAACCCGGAAGAACATCAAATCACAGTCACACGATGGTCCAATCAAATACAGCAAATGTGTGGCATTATCTTTCTTTGAAAAATGTACATATAAATTCATATTGAGCAATGTCTTCAAACACGTACATACATATGTAATTGCATATGTTGCCAGGCAAATCTGTTTTCAGTTCATTTACACTTTCTGTCATATTGCTTGAAAGACAGTGATGAGCATCGTGTCATTTATTTTTCATGCAAAACATTGTTTTCCTTGTTCATTTTTTCTCAACGTTTCAACTTCCCCGAGCACATGAAAAGGTCAATGTAAAGTGTTTCCCGAACCCCTTCCAGCAAAAGAATGTAATAAATATAAGTAATAAGTCAACATAATGCAAAACAGATTAAGCATATAGCCTTAGATTTATACAGGCATTAATGATTTTGTATTCTAGTCCTAATCCCTTGTTCAACCCAGCGTCACCATTAAACTTCAAAATTACACATTCTATCACTACCACCCTCCTCACCTGAGTATTGGATTACTGAAATAAAGAATGAATAATTAATGACGAGAAATAGGTTCCTGGCAACTGCAATGGCTGCAATTTAATAATGAGTATTAGGTTTCTTGTTCCCCCCCCCCCCCCTCCGCTCCCCTCCCTCCTTCACTCCGTCCTCCCCTTTGGTCCACTGGTGTTTGAGCCTCTCATATGTCTAACAGGGGAGATGACCACAGGAGCCATGAGGCAGGTATCATTTTCTTATATCCTGGAACGAAGTGAGAGAATGACTGAACTGAACACTCCTCCCAGGCAGCAGCTGGAAGGACAGAAAGAGAGACCTGCCTGTTTCTTTTCTCTCTCTCTCTCTCTCTCTTTTTTAATAAGCCTGTCGTTAAATAAATTAGAATATTCACCCAGGGGTGATAAGACGACCACAAACCCTCTGTCATCTGTTTCCCGAGCACTGCCAGCTAAATAGAGCCAGGGCCTAGCTACAGCTCTCTTCTCGGTGGCCTAGCTCAACCTCTCTCTCTTTCACTCTCTCTCTCTCTCTGTCTCTCCTCTCTCCTCTGTCTCTCCTCTCTCCTCTGTCTCTCCTCTCTCTCTCTGTCGCTCCTCTCTCTCTCTCTCTCTCTCTCTCTCTCACTCTCTCTGTCGCTCCTCTCTCTCTGGCCTAGCTCTCTAGCTGAGTTCTCTCTGTCTGAGGTTAGGATAGAGAGACACTGACAATATGCTCCTCCTCAGGTCTGTATCGTACTGTCCTCAACATGCAGTGTACGTACACATTATGCATAAAGATACACACGGTCCACATATTCATATTTAGTTAATGTTCTGAGAGAATAAATAAAGAAGAAGATGAAGGATAAAGGCAGAGGGGGGAGCGGGGGGGGGAAGAAAAAAAAACTTTGTTACATATGGACTGCTTCTTACAAGTAATCAGTAGAATGATGGTGATTGGCTGCAGGCGCCAGGCAGCCAGGTTGGCCAGGGCTGGGAGTTAGCACGGTGCCCAGGTCTTTGCTGCAGGCAGGCTGGAGCTCGATCAGCAGCCCAGGTTGGCCCTGACTCTGCTGGGGAGCAGATGGCTAGCCAAAGCTTGTAGTCACACTTACCTTCCCCACTAAATCCCTAATCCCTCAGTGGACGCTCCTCCAAGGCAGGTTTTGGAGGCAGAAATAGGGGTTACAATCTGGACGAGGGTGCCGACTGCCAAAATACTCACAACACAGAAATGCAAATTAACTTATTTGTGTTGTCTGCCAGCCAAAAGAACTGGGCTTCTTTAGCAAGTAATTAAGATACCTTGAAAAATATTTGTAAAAGATCAATGATTTCAGAAATTGACACATAACAATGCTAAAGAATAGAACAGACAGGGTGTCCTGCTCCACTCCTGTATTTAGCATCTGTGCTCTGCCCTGATTGTGTTTATCCACAGATGTGTATATTAGTGGCTAGTCCTTTGGGTTCAGGCCAGGGCCCCGTTGATGTGATCCTCTCTGAAGCGGTTGATTACTTTAAATAACTCTCTGTCATCATGGCTGTTGAATGGGACTGGTTCGACACAACATAGAGGCAACCGCTGGATATTGTACACACACCGTACATAACATAGGTTTTGTGCAGATATTGTTCCTTAAAAGCAAACAGCTTGAAGCTGTATAGAGCGACCCGAATCAACAACTGTTCAGAGGAGGCCCAGGAACCGGGCTGACACTGCTCAGCTGCGCAAGTTGGCTGGAGCTAGCATCGAACAGACACTGTTATTAGCCCGGTGTTAGCATCTGAATGGTGTGCAGATGTTAACGTGCTGTTTTAGATACAACATCTAGATAAAGAGGCAGAGATAAACACCGTTTCACGTCAGACAGCAAATGAATGAGAATTATGATTAGCGGTAAAAAAATAATAATGTTTGCATCGAAAAAATATAGCACAAATGATACCAATGTCAATATTGAAATAAATTGTTCATAAATCCTTATTGGGAAATGTGTGCAATTTGCTTATAAAATAGTTAAAACCACAGTAGTAAAAACAATTGGATCATTCAGGCATATCAAATATATGAGCATTGTGAGCAACATGATACTCCACAGCCATAATACTACACAATATACTATATTATACTACACAGTACGTTACAGATTTATGCAAAGTGAAGTTAATGAAAGTGAAAATGACACATGGGAAAATATCAGAAACAGTATTTGTGGGTTTGGTCCTTTCCAATTACCCCCTCATAAACAGTACGAGAGCTATCTGAATCATCCTTCCTTGTGTCTACTGTAGTAACGGTTGAGGGCCTCTGAAAGGCTTGGGGCCTAGTGAAGCAGAGACAACAACCACCCTGGTTCAGGAGCAGATGTCCTGCACGGCCAGTCTCAGATGGTCACAGTCAGAGTCTGGGGAAAGGTCAGCCTCATACAGTGGGTTAAACTGGGCCATCATTACTTTTGCTTCAGGTCTTTCGGGCTGATGCTTTTTCAGATCATCGACAGGATTCTATTTTAATTAAAGGTTAGGTTATGGTACACTGTCGCCATTGAGGCATACAATGCTACACAACTATGGAAGAGCACGGAGGATCGCATCTGAGAATGGAACATGGGAAATCAAGATTTATTGGTCGAAAACAAAAATCAGTTCTCAGCCCAGGAGAAATGGTCAAATATGTGACGTTATGATCAAAGTTAAAGACCAAAATACGTAAACCATGTTATGGCATTGACAAAGTAAAACATATGCACTGAATGAACCATTACGCAAGCTATGCATAACATCACATGTATAGGACTTGAATGACATTATACTGTAGGCTCTGAACCACAACCCAACCTAAGTTAGTCAATGCGTGGCGTGTTTCCGGACATGAATAACATTAAGGGTCCATACTTAGCACAGACTTAAAATTCATCGGGGTGATCTGACAATCAGATCTGGCATTTCACCTGTGGGTATTTGGATTGATTGAGATGCACCAGAGTGGCTGTGTGTGAGAGGCAAAGAGTTGGCTAATTGGCCCTAGAGTGCAGCTAATTCTTACTGAGCCTCTATGAGACCTACATTTTAAAGGAGCATCAATCCATTAATGGGACGTTAATGTGTTTCTCATTTTCATAGAAGGGTTGGGGTAGACCAATGTGGAAAATCAGATATCGCCACCTTTAACTCCGACAGCGAATAGACCGAGTGACATGTCTAGAAGCATAGTATATTTAGCTGTCCATCAATGAAATATGGGGCACTGACTAGCATGAGCTGCCTTAACCCAACAGCTATAACTTTCTATTCCCTTTGAACAACCAGGTAACATGACAGATTCACTATATGTCAAGAGTGCACTGGTATCAGTAACAGCTTTGCTCCTGTGTAGCTACTGAAACATTCTCACACACACGACATGAGGTAAAACAAGGTACAACCCCCTCTGTTTATTTTCTTATATAGCCCTCTCTTAAAAGATGAATGAGCAGGCGGACTGCACATCATGTTCGCTGACATGTTACATTAACATTTATAAAGAACTTCATCAAAAAGCACTTTCTCCTTTCCTGGTGCACAGTAGACAGATTTGTTCTGACATCAGCGCAGCTCCATGGCTGGTTGCGGTCTCAGATTAATGCGGTGGGGGACGGGGGTAGAAGGACTTCGGCTCTCCGGCAGCAGTGATTCCTTTTAGATTTTAGCTTATGAAATAATACCTGTCATTTGCCGTCGCTGATCCCAGAAAAGGGGGCAGGTTTCCGAGGTCATCATCTCCATCTGTCAGTGCAGCAGCAGCATGCTGTGTCCCTCCATCCCTCCCTCCTCCATCCCTCCACATTAGCACATGATAGGCTGTAACAGGGCTCTCAGGGAGGGCCTCAGCCCCCATCGTCCCCCATCCGGCCCCATCTCCCAGTGGGACTAGACACAGAAGTAGTCAGGGGGACGGCCGACTCCACCTGGGAGTCACAGATATGATTACTGGCTAAACAATGAAGACACAGGGCATAGACTCTACATTCATATGGGTTTTATGATTCCTTGGTTATCAGATAACGAGAGAGAGAGAGAGAGAGAGAGAGAGAGAGAGAGAGAGAGAGAGAGAGACCTATGGTCGCTACCAGCATCACATGGCATTTGAAATAGTAGATTATTGTAGTTTGGATGAGAGAACACACTGTTCTATAATGCCTTCTGTGTTGGGCTTATGCCTGTTGAATGGCAGGAAAGGAGAGGTCAATTTGAACTAACATTGTGGCGAGAGTAACGAGATACATTTGAAAACCAGCACAATTTGCAAGGATAAATGCCATTTTTCTAATGTTCCGTGAGAAGATCTAGGTCTGATTCCTGACTAAAACTTAGCTAATTAGATAGAATTTACCTTGCCAATCTCGAGAGCCTCAAAGTTATATTGTTCCCTTCATGAAGCGGTGCCATCCCTGTTTAATTTAAACAGCAGAATGCAAATTCTTAGCCACAAATATGATTCATATTCGTACGGCTACTTAAATATTAATGCTGCAGCCAGAAGAAGGTCTAGACATTTAACATGCAAAGTGATTCCTACGGCCTCTTCTCTTGATGGGAAGATTCTCCAGGTTAAGACAATCAGCAGATAATGTCATACATCACTATTTGTTTTAATCTTTCCATGAAATACTTTCTTAAAACATAATTTCCCCACACAACCATAATCCTTTTTTTTTTTTATTGAATTCAAAACGAAAACCTATAATTTATGTTTAGACTCAATCCATTAATTATTTTGTCTGTCTTTTTCTGGGGGGGGGGGGGGTAAAGGTTGTTGCTAAAGGCTTGAATAAATAGAAGGACAGGGGAAAAAAGTAGGTTGGGGTGATCATCAGCGCCAGACACAAATGAGGAACGAAAGCGGTAGTTCCCTACCGCTTCTTCTTCCTCCTCCTCCTCTTCCTCCTTACCAGTCTGTTGAATTAGATCTACTTGCATTTGAACAAACAGGTTGGGATATATTAAGTTGAGCTACAGTACAACTATATTATGTTAAGCCACAGTACATGTTGAGGAAGTGCATACCTGCCTTGGGGCCTGCAAATACAGAGAAATAAAATCATGAAATGACCTGGTTTATTACAGCACTATCTCAAATCCTCATAAAACCCATTCCATGCCCCAAATTGATAAATACATAGAACCCCCCCCCCCCCCCCCACACACACACACACACACACACAGTGCATCAATTCAACGTCTGAGACATTTAATTTAAAAAATTAAAATAAAATTAAAATAATGGACACCAGCGCATGGAAATAGTATTATCTACTTGTTGATAGCCTATGTAAATATAAGTATGACAACCCCAAGCTTTAAGATTACAGTATAGCCTACTTCAAAGTCATGGAATCAAACCACAGAGAACAGATCAAGCAGCACCTTTGTGATCTGTACGATTCCGCTACGCCAACCATGGTATTTGTCAAGTCTTCCTAAGAATTTATCAAATGAGCTCATTCGCTACCCGCTGTCTTTTTAATAGTACTGGATATATTTTAAAGGAGTTTGTCTCACTTTGATCAAAAGCTCACAGAGGATTCTAATCAGAAGTCAGACAAATAGATTTGAGCCTAAACCAGACGTCATAGCATAAATCTTGCATGTAATGTGAAGGAGAGGGTGGGGCATTCATTGGGTACATATTCCACTATAATATTACCCCTATACGATTACAACAACTATTACCTGTCTGTGCTTGACTCGGACTGAAATTGGTTCCGGTACTCATTTTGGGTGCCGGTACTGCTTATATTTAGGCGCAGGAGTTGCACAATACTGTTGAGCCAATATTCTATAAGAGGAACAGGGGCTCAAGCAGTAGAACATTTGAGGTCCTGGTACTCAGCTCTGGTGAGCTCCTGCCCAGGTTACCTGGTTTCCACAATTAGTCCAAAATCATTGAGGCAGGATGATGGTTTATACTACAACATGTCACATGGTTTAAGGTACTGCTATATACTGTATAAAATATGACATAGTATGTTCTGTAAAGCCTATTCTGTTGAGTAAATGGATCCAAAATGTGCATATGAGACGACGTAGACAGGATACACTTCCTGAGAATAGTCAGAATTAATCTAAGATAGCTCAAGAAATCTGTCATTCATTTTGACGTTTTTGCCGAGGAGATCTTAGTTGCGCAATTTTGCTTCCAACTAAGATGTTTGGTGCGGTATTTCTCAAAGAAAAAAAAAATGCATGAAAATTTGTCACTTGGTGAATGACATCAAAGACTTTATTGAAGAATCCCTACTGTTGACCAATCACTGAAGGGGCATAGACTTTGCGTACCGACTTACCTCGAGAAAAAAATTGTGTGCCCAAACAGCCCACAAAAACCTTAACAAAATCCTAAATGAACCAAAACATCACAAAATGTCATCATAATATATGCAATATATGCATGCACTTCCGCACTGTTTCAGCTGGGAAGCATGCAGACACCTTTACTCTGTAGTGGCTGAGCCCGCTCATCCCCCTCCCGGTCCTCCAGTGTGCGCCCACTAGGACCTCCAGTGTAGAGCTGCTGTGACAGACAGCCATGGTAAATAGCGGTGAGAAGGTAACATGTTGTAGTTTGTGTATTACATCTGACCTGGCTGGAGCCTGTGTGTGGCTGAACAGAAGCGCTGGGGCCTTCTGGAACAGAACAGAGAGGACAGGGCTGGAGCTGTACGTGTCTGGCTCCCATCCCCGCTCCCATTGACCAAACAGCTGAACAGGGACTGAGTGTGTGTGTGTGTTTGTGTGTATGTGTGTGTGTCTCTCAAAGGCAGGCAGGCTGTGGGAGGGAGGCAGCAGGACCTAGGCTCATTGTCCTCCCCTACTCAGGCTGGTTAAACTCTGTTGGCAACGCCACGTCCCCAGGGATGATTTGGAATCCCAGTAACAGGAATTTTAGCACGACAGGTGTTAATATCGAAAAGTCACACATACAGAAACACAGAAACGTTTGCACACATAAAAAGGTTCAAGACAAAAGCATAGTCTACTTTCCCCACACACACAATGGTGGTGCATGCCCTTTGTGTCGATCTGAGTCAAAGGTCCTGCCTGGCCTGGCCCGACACATTAGCTACCCAGGTGCCGAGCAGATACAGTTGCACTATATAATGGCTAATTCAGGGGCCGGTTATGGGAACACCAGCTGGCCCTGTATTTGTCAGAAATGAAATTATTTTGGATTCACATGTCAACAGAAGGACCTGACATGCAAGACTGAAACAAACTCATTTCTGCCTCTTCTTTCCCACATCAATAAAATCTGCCCATTGCTTTAGAGCAGCGTTTCCCAAACTCAGTCCCCTGGACCCCCAAGGGGTGCACGTTTTGGTTTTTGCCCTAACACTGCACAGCTGATTCAAATCATCAACTAATCGTCAAGATTGAATGATTTGAATGAGCTATGTAGTGCTAGTGCAAAAAACCAAAGCACCCCTTTAGTGACATGGAGTAGGCGTATTCGTTTCCCAAAGGAATATGCATTAGAGCTTTGTGAAAGAATACAGGAATTGAACAATAGGACTAACACATCCTATATCATTTTTCTTCATTCAGCTGTAGAGAGACCTGCGATGACTTGCCAAAAAAATGAAGAGAACCTTCATAAAACCCACTACAAACCTTGAACCCTGATCTCATGGAAACCACAGTAATGCTCTCAGAACTGTACGGATATCAATGCATGCTATCATCTCGCACTCTAACAGCATGTCGATTTCTACGGCAGATGTTCACTTTGAAGAGTTGACCTGGGCGATTAACCACCTTCAAAATCATTATACATGTAACTGACCTGTGAAAAATGCAAAATGTTACATGGTTGTAAAATTATTATTATAAAAAAAAAAATCTGATTCACAACAGCTGATAGGTGGGTTAGTATAAAGCATATCTGATGCACCGTTACAACCACACAAAACATTAAGAATACCTGCTCTTTCCATGACAGACTGACCAGGTGAATCTAGGTGAAAGCTATGATCCCTTATTGATGTCGCGTGTTAAATCCACTCCAATCAGTGTAGACGAAGGGGAGAAGACAGATTAGACAAGGATTTTATAGCCTTGAGATTATTTAGACATGGAGTGTGTATCAAATCTAATGTTATTTTTTTACATTAAGAAGTAAAAAAAATATACATATTAAACATATTAAAACATATTAAAAGAAGAAAATTGAAAAATAACAAATAATTAAAGAGTAACAAAATAACAGCAGCAAGACTATATACAGGGGGTACCGGTACAGAGTCAATGTGCGGGGGCACAGGTTAGTCCAGGTAATTGAGGTAATATGTACAGTGGTTGCTCAACTAAAAGCTTTGAGATTATGCTGCGGGATTTAGAGGTAATTTGTGGTTTAGTACAGTGCCCTGCATCACTGCTTCACTGCTCCAGACCAGCGCAAGGGGGAGTTAGAGCACTGATTATTCTTCCTGGGAAAGACTCTTTCAGAATGAATGCAAGAGGCAAGTGGTAGGGGGGAGAGAGAGCCTTCAGAGGTTAAGACAGCGCTGCTCTGAGACAAGCATGGGGACTGGTCTTGATAAATCAATGAGATTTTTATTTTCACTGAATCTCCGTTTGGGTATAGGTTAGACTACAATTAGGGTGTAGAAATGTTAGGATCATTTTTCTCTGGCTCTATCTAGTACTGTAGCCTACTCCCGACTGGTCACATTGTAATGCACCATTAAGGGGCTATTAGCAGGACAATAGATACTCTGTGCAAGGCAAATGTGACTCACCACTTGGATTCGGTCTCATGTAGCAACATTGGAATTTCAGGTTTTTAACTTGGATAAAAGTGGAGACTCAGAGCTACAAAATGGTATAACATACACTGCATTTGAGAAAATAATGGGAAATTAAATCTGCTTTGAAATTTGATCAACGTGTAAACTCCCTTTTGAGAAAACCGTCTTTCAATGTTTTGGTACTAGTATTGGAGAGCCCTTCTATGTCTCCCATTCAGCATTGTTCACACCCTCTTAAGCCTTAGCCCTACCCATCTCTTTAAGGGTTGCTACCAACCGTGCTGTACTAACTTGCCAGCTACTTCCAGACATCCAAGAGAGAGAGAACAGCTCACTGAACATTACTCGCCCTATCGCTGTGGTTTCGTGTTGAGAGCGGACACTGGATACGCTGGCCAATAAGTAGGGTTGTTCCGGAAGCTCTGACCTCACAATTACAGTAAAGCACCCAAGCTAACTGGCTAACATTGGCTAGCTACTTCCAGACACATAAGGAGAGAACACCCCACTCTAACCATTTTACTCACCCTAGAAGAGCTGGTTAGTTTTTTTCTTCATGTTATCCAGAGCGTTGGTGACTGTAACTGTGCGGCTGGCAACAATTGAATTACACTTTGTTGCCAACGTTAACTGACACGGCTGTTGAAAATTCAAAAATGCTTCAGTTATTCTGCGCTCTGGCACACTATGACTAGACTCTTTTATTAAGAAATGTAGCTAGATAGCTAGCTAGGTAAACAATGAATCCCAATGCATGACGTAACGTTAGTTAGCGAGCCAGCCAGCTAACGTTAGCCAGATAGCTAACAGTACACTTTAACTTGAAATTAAAATACTTTGTCAAAATTAGAGTGGAGTCTTCGTTAAGACATGTAGCTAGATAGCTAAACAATGGACCATAATCACAACTCATGACGTTACTACCTTGCATGAATCTGCAGGTAGCTAGCTAGTCAAGCAAATGTGTCTAAGTTACAATGAATAAGATCATACACATAATGTTTGCTAGCGACCGAGCCAGATAATGTTAGCTAGCTAACATTCCACTAGAAATGAAACCACTTTCTGTCAAAATTAGAAATGTGTAATATCTGAAAATCTTATCAGTACACATCATGGTTGGACCCGTCTCCTGTCTGAAGCAGTGCATGGTTGCCTTAGTTTGACAATGTAATTCAGACTTGTGTTTCTACATCTCCTTAGCTTATCATACTTGAATTCCACTAATTTCAAAACTCAGTCCTCCAGAAAGTGGAGAGCATACACATAACTTTAGTTGGCGAGCGAGCCTGCCAGATAACATTAGCTAGCTAACAGCACACTTTAACTTGACATTAGGTTTATGCAGTTTTACTATACAATATTTTTTCTGCGTTCGACACAATTACCTAAACATACTGACCAGCTCCAATAGACAGACAGCGTGCTATATGGTAGACCAATCCAAACTCATCTCTCAGCATATCCAGCCCATTCATTATCTCAGCCAATCATGGCTAGCGGGAAGGTTGCCCACTTTTTCTGTGGCTAAACCAACCAGGCTGTAATTGAACAATTGTATTTGTATTTACAAATGGCATACAAGTTTGATACTAAAGCACATGAAAGTTAAAGTGTTCAAGAAGCATTTTTAGCAACAAAAAAAATGTTACGTTCAAACAGCTCTCCTGTGAAGTCGTGACTTGCGACATACGCCTACTTTCCTGAATTGGGTCACCACTGATCAGCATTAAGAACTTTGTGGATGGGCCCTCACGAGTGGCGCCGCGGTCTAAGACACTGCATCGCAGTGCAAACTGCATTGCTACAGCTGCTGGTTGGATACCTGTGCCGGCTGCGACCCGGGAGACCCATGAGGCAACGTTGGGCTTCTGGTTTCTCTCTCTCTAAAATCAGAAATAAATTATTCTAAATAAAAACCTGGATTTATTTACAAATTAGTAACAATGTCTCATCCCATGTTCAATAATGGCCTTTTTCTCGCTCACGAAATCATCTCCAAAATATAGTTATTTTTTTAAACAAGCCATTGAAAGTTGGCTGCAATTTCAGCTTAATCCACCAGAAAAGACACAACAAATAATACGACAAATATTGTGGTTAAACTCAAATATACTAATTGATTAAAAACACTTTCTCAATTGGAACCTTTGGCCAGTGGAAGTATTATTATTATTGTTAACCCTGTTTTTCACAAGTGTAGCAGGCTGTGAATTCTGCAAACAACATTTCTAGGATGGGCTATTAGCAGGACAATATGTATTGGTCATATTGGTCATGGCTCCCGAGTGGCGCAGTGGTCTAAGGCACTGCATCTCATTACAGGAGGCACGCCTACAGTCCCTGGTTTGAATATAGTTATTTTTAAAACAAGGGAGGAAAGGGAACTTCTCTGTCGGCCCTGGGGGCCTTTTTAAAACATAAAATAATCTCCACCGATGAAAATGGGGCTGTGCTCGGTCCTCCTTTTCCTGTAGTCCACAATCATATCCTTTGTCTTGATCACGTTGAGGGAGAGGTAGTTATCCTGGCACCACTCTGCCAGGTCTCTGACCTCCTGCCTATAGGCTGTCTCATCGTTGTTGGTGATCAGGCCTACCACTGTTGTGTCGTATGTGTGCCATTCAGAGGGTGAATGGCCAAGATAAAAAAATATTAAAGAGCCTTTTAAATGGGGTATGGTAGTATGTGTCAGGCACACCGGTTTGTGTCAAGATCTGCAACGCTGCTGGGTTTTTCATGCTCAACAGTGTCCCGTGTTTATCAAGAATGCTCCACCACCCAAAGGACATACAGCCAACTTGACACAGCTGTGGGAAGTATTGGAGTCAACATGGGCCAGCTTCCTTATGATAAGTTTTCGACACCCTGTTGAGTCCATACCCTGACGAATTGAGGCTGTTCTGAGGGCAAAAGCGGGAGGGCAACTCAATATTAGAAAGGTGTTCCTAATGTTTGGTATTGTCAGTGTATATGGGCAGTCAGTTGTGCCAAAATAACTACTGTTCCTGGTTAGTCCCCCCTCCCCCTTTTCCGCTTCTAAACACAAGATGTTGAAACAATATTGCCATCATTCAAAATGAGAAATCACTCATCATATAGTGTCTTTTAGTGACACTATAGGAACAAGGAAATTCTCCATTTGTGTGAAATGGAGTTGGAAATATGAGCCTTTGGCATTAGTTTCCTGTAAAGTGCTTTTCCAAGTGACTCAGACAGAATAGTCTCACTGAGTAATGACGATTAGCACGTAAAAGCAATGCGGGGAATACAAGTGCATTGCATTCATACAATGCCAAGAAGTTCTAAGGGAGTCTGCATATCTGATCGCTGCTGATTTGTTTGGTGGTCTTCACTTCACTTCTGTCTCACGCCCAATCAGATTACGCCACAGAAAGACAAAGGCTGCTACAGTATATGCCATTTTGGATTTCAAACCGTTTCACTTCAGACACTAAGAGATAAATCAAGTGCCGTTGTCTCATTTTCTTTCTTGCAAAAGTAGATTTTGTTTGCACTTATTTCAGTGGGTGAAAGTATTCTTATATGCAGTAGCTCATTTGGAAGAGTGCTGCAGCTATCACATGCACAATGAAATTTACAATGAAAATCATTAAGTTCATCTGACAACATGTATGAACATGTAATGATATGTAATTGACACAATAATACTAATACATTGATATAAAATAGTAGTCTACAGTCATTAACCTCCATATCAACATCAACTTTAAATCAACCGCCTAACTAAATTAGCAAATGTATCCGTATGTCTAGGTTATACTCTGCGTTGCCAAGTTTTTTTTTCTCCATTCCATATGTCATTTTGATATCATATAGGACTAGTACACACACAAACACATACACGCACACACACACAGACACACACACAAGCACATCACAGATTGATTTGGACCGAGCCAAAAAGCAGAGTGCTACTGTTCTCACAGAACACCTTCACATCAACTGTCAACAGCCCAATCTGTGCCTAACCGCTTTCAGCTGACATTTGAACAAATAGTATAACTCAACTCATACAGTATTCACAAACGTAATCTATATCTATTTAATATTTTTTCATCAAAAAAATGTTATCCATATATACTGCATGAAGATCCTTAGTTTGTTGAGTATCAAAAATGTGTCATATTACCATTACTGACTATCTTGCAGAAATGCTAGTAGTGGTGGTCCTTGTGAAATGTTTCTCCATGTATAAACCCTATTTATCCTCTGAAGTAAATAAATCCTGAGAAGACTGCACACAGAGTCATGAAAAGGCACCTCTGCACCCTCTCTTGTGAGCGTCTCCACGAAAATTAATATTTGCCCGTTCAAACAAAGCTAACTCTCCAGTGATTCCAGCAACACAGGACTCCTGCAAACCTATTAGCATTGGTTCCAAGGGCACCCTCAGGAAAGACATGATTCCCTAACAAAACCAGCCCCCTGTACATTTTACACACAGAAATATAGAAAGTGCTGCAAATGCACTGCGACATGGAGAGTGCCTAGAACGATGTCTCCTGTTGTGGTATGGCAGGGGGAAATACAGTAGCATCATAGATTGTGACATCTAGAAATCAAACAAGTAAGGTCTGTTTTTTGATTTGAGGAAAAACCTGTATTGGCTTCTGGGTAGAAGTATCAGTTCACGTTTACAGAGACACTGTTCACGTACGGTTGAATTGATTGTCGAAGGTGAGGTGACTTTGCAGTCATCTAAACTGTTTTCTAAGGCTTTGATCTCAAGCTTTGTAGCACAGTACTTATTCAACAGTGGTTCTGGCGACTGATCAGAAACCTGATCCAGGAAAGTAATTTGGAAAAGTAAGTAAATTACCGCTTAAAGAAATACACCAGTGAAAGAGTATAAAACAGATCAATTATTCCATAAAGATCATTAGCTCCAAAAGTTATTAAGATTATGGTCAGAATATTTTTCAGGAGGAACATTTAGTAGCTCCAATTCATGATAATTAATGCTCTTTCCCAGAGGTATTTACATTTTGATGGTCTGAAGTACCATTACGGTTTTGAAACACTGTCCAACCCATGCAGGCAGGAAGTATATGAACATTGGGAAATATCCACTTCTTCAAGTGGGATTTACAAGCCAAATCCTTTGGATGTGTTCAAGCTGTCACTGATTGGAGCAGAGTGACTGGCTTTCTTTGGCTGAATCCACGCAGGGAGAGAAAGGGGGAGAGGGAAGAAGAGAGCGAAGGAGGGAGGGAGAGATGGAGAGAGCGAGAGGAAGAGAGAGAGAGAGAGAGAGGATACAGAGAGAGAGAGAGAGAGAGAGAGAGAAAGTGCAGATGTTGTATCTTGCCCTGTTGAAGGATACATTTTAAACCTGTAGTGTTTTTTGGCTTAGAAAGGCTTCTGACTTTTGTCATTTCCACTTTGAAATGTAAGTCTTGGTTTTCCCTTACAAAAAATGTATCAACCCCTGCAAAAATGTTAATTTATTATAATCCAGATAATAATTCACATTTCCTGTTGCTGCAGGATTATTTTCATGTTGTATCAAACTGGCTCAAATCAAGATCCTACATCTGTAAGCAGTATGTAGGCAATTGGGAGAGAGGGAAATGGAAGGAGAGAGAGTGTAAAGGAGAGACATTTTTAAACTGTAGGGAGCAGCAGCAGCCTTTCAAATAAGGCAAGTGCAGTTACTACGCTACAGGACAGCAGCGAGAAATGCGAGATATGTAGACATGGGCCTTTGCCCCTCTTACAGCTATGAAATAACTACCACAAAAATGTCAATAATAGGGGAGGGACTAATTTATATTAACAGATTACATACCAACACACTGTCATAATTGATATTACTTAATATAATATTTAAATATACGTATTCAAGTCATGTGCTTTAGAATTGATGACACCAACATTGTGTGTTTGTGTGTGTGTGTGCGTGCGCGTGTGCGTGCGTGCTTGTGTGTGAGCATGCTTGTGTGTGAATGTGCAGGTGAGTGTGTTTCAATACAAACTATGCCTATTTTGTTATCTTATGTTAGATGAGAACATGCTCATGCAACTATACGCCAGAACAGTTATTCATTGTCACGCCCTGGCCATAGAGAGGCTTTTATTCTCTATTTTGGTTAGGCCAGGGTGTGACTAGGGTGGGCATTCTATGTTCAGTTTCTATGTTTTGTATTTCTTTGTTGTTTGGCCGTGTGGTTCTCAATCAGAGACAGCTGTCTATTGTTGTCTCTGATTGAGAACCATACTTAGGTAGCTTTTTCCCACATGGATTTTGTGGGTAGTTGTTTTCTGTTTTGTGTGTCAAATCAAATCTTATTTTATTTGTCACATACACATGGTTAGCAGATGTTAATGCGAGTGTAGCGAAATGCTTGTGCTTCTAGTTCTGACAACGCAGTAATAACCAACGAGTAACCTAACAATTCCACAACTACCACCTTACACACAAGTGTAAAGGGATAAAGAATATGCACATAAAGAGTGATGGTGCAGAACGGCATAGGCAAGATGCAGTAGATGGTATCGAGTACAGTATATACATATGAGATGAGTAATGTAGGGTATGTAAACAAAGTTGCATAGTTTAAAGTGGCTAGTGATACAAGTATTACATAAAGATGCAGTAGATGATATAGAGTACAGTATATACATTTACATATGAGATGAGTAATGTAGGTTATGTAAACATATTAAGTAGCATTGTTTAAAGTGGCTAGTGATACATTTTTTACATCAATTTCCATCAATTTCCATTATTGAAGTGGCTGGAGTTGAGTCAGTATGTTGGCAGCAGCCACTCAATGTTAGTGGTGGCTGTTTAACAGTCTGATGGCCTTGAGATAGAAGCTATTTTTCAGCCTCTCGGTCCCTGCTTTGATGCACCTGTACTGACCTCGCCTTCTGGATGATAGCGGGGTAAACAGGCAGTGGCTCGGGTGGTTGTTGTCCTTGATGATCTTTATGGCCTTCCTGTGACATCGGGGGGTGTAGGTGTCCTGGAGGGCAGGTAGTTTTGCCCCCGCTGCCGCGCCTTCTTCACCACGCTGTCTGTGTGGGTGGACCAATTCAGTTTGTCCGTTATGTGGACGCAGAGGAACTTAAAACTTACTACCCTCTCTACTACTGTCCCGTCGATGTGGATAGGGGGGTGGCCCGTCAGGAAATCCAGTACCCAGTTGCACAGGGCAGGGTCGAGACCCAGGGAGACCAAATTGGAGTGGGTCTAGGGTGTCAGGTAGGGTGGAGGTGAAATGGTCCTTGACTAGTCTCTCAAAGCACTTCATGACGGAAGTGAGTGCTACGGGGCGGTAGCCGTTTAGCTCAGTTACCTTAGCTTTCTTGGGAACAGGAACAATGGTGGCCCCCTTGAAGCATGTGGGAACAGCAGACTGGGATAAGGATTGATTGAATATGTCCGTAAACACACCAGCCAGCTGGTCTGCGCATGCTCTGAGGACGCGGCTGGGGATGCCGTCTGGGCCTGCAGCCTTGCGAGGGGAAACACGTTAAAATATTTTACTCACGTCGGCTGCAGTGAAGGAGAGTCCGCATGTTTTTTAGCGGTCAGTGGCACTGTATTGTCCTCAAAGCGAGCAAAAAAGTTAATTAGTCTGTCTGGGAGCAAGACATCCTGGTCCGCGATGGGGCTGGTTTTCTTTTTGTAATCCGTGATTGACTGTAGACCCTGCCACATCCCTCTTGTGTCTGAGCAGTTGAATTGCGACTCTACTTTGTCTCTATACTGACGCTTAGCTTGTTTGATTGCCTTGCGGAGGGAATAGCTACACTGTTTGTATTCGGTCATGTTTCCGGTCACCTTGCCCTGGTTAAAAGCAGTGGTTTGCGCTTTCAGTTTCGTGCGAATGTTGCCATCAATCCACGGTTTCTGGTTTGGGAATGTTTTAATCGTTGCTGTGGGTATAACATCGCTGATGCACTTTCTAATGAACTCGCTCACCGAATCAGCGTATTCGTCAATGTTGTTGTTGGACGCAATGCGGAACATATCCCAATCCACGTGATCGAAGCAGTTTTGAAGAGTGGAATCAGATTGGTCGGACCAGCATTGAACAGACCTGAGCGCGGGAGCTTCTTGTTTTAGTCTCTGTCTGTAGGCTGGAAGCAACAAAACGGAGCCGTGGTCAGCTTTTCAGAAAGGAGAGCGAGGGAGGGCCTTATATGCATCGCGGAAGTTAGAATAACAATGATCCAGGATTTTACCAGCCCTGATTGTGCAACCGATATGCTGATAGAATTTAGGGAGTCTTGTTTTCAGATTAGCCTTGTTAAAATCCCCAGCTACAATGAATGCAGCCTCAAGATATGTGGTTTCTAGTTTACATAGAGTCAAATAAAGTTCGTTCAGGGCCATCGATGTGTCTGCTTGGGGGAGAATATATATGGCTGTGATTATAATCAAAGAGAATTCCCTTGGTAGATAATGCGATCGACATTTGATTGTGAGGAATTCTAAGTCAGGTGAACAGAAGGACTTGAGTTCCTGTATGTTGTCATGATCACACCACGTCTCGTTAATCATAAGGCATACCAGAAAGATGCTTGTTTCTGTCGGCGAAATGCGTGAAGAAACCAGCTGGCTGCACCGACTCCGATAGCATCTCTCGAGTGAGCCATGTTTCCGTGAAGCAAAGAACGTTACAGTCTCTGATGTCTCTCTGAAATGCTACCCTTGCTCGGATTTCATCAACCTTGTTGTCAAGAGACTGGACATTGGCGAGTAGTATGCTAGGGAGTGGTGCCCGTCTCCGGAGCCTGACCAGAAGACCGCTTCGTTTGCCCCTTTTACGGCGTCGTTGTTTTGGGTCGTCGGCTGGGATCCGATCCATTGTCCTGGGTGGAAGGCAAAACACAGGATCCGCTTCGGGAAAGTCATATTCCTGGTCGTAATGATGGTGAGTTGACGTTGCTCTTATATGCAGTAGTTCCTCCCGACTGTATGTAATGAAACCTAAGATTACCTGGGGTACCAATGTAAGAAATAACACGTAAAAAAAACAAAATACTGCATAGTTTCCTAGGAACGCGAAGCGAGGCGTCTACACCAGACAGAACTGTTTCGTTTGTGCCGCTTTGATAATTTTTGTTCTAGTTTTCGGTTATAATAAAAATCATGGACACGTACATCTCTGCACCTTGGTCCTCACCTCCTTCCACCAACAGCCCGTTACAGTCATAGAAGAAGGAAACTATAGAATTCCATCTTGCGCTATATCTGTCAGCTTTGAAAAATTGTCTTCAAAACATATGGTAGTATGTAAATGTTAAATATGACATTACAGGAGTTATGTTGTTCTGTGATTATGCCATAATAACCAGTTCTTGAACTGATCTCAACAACATCAAACACAGACAGATGGTCAGGAGAGAAGCATTCTTTTATGTGCTTTTTATCTCTTCAAAAAGGCTTTTCCAGGCATTTAAAAACTGGACATTTAGACTCAGCAGAAGGACAGGCCCTGGCATCCTCTCACACCTCATCCTATGATTGGTGGCTTCAGCGGTTTGATACTTCCTGGATCTGGACCAGGGGGTCCCCAGGGTTCACTCTTGTCAGCTAGGGAGACAAGGGAGAGGCACGATTACTAATTTATTCACAGGACTAAAATGAGGGAAAATTCCTATTTTAGGAACTGTGGTCAGGAGAGAGTAAGTAATTCTACCTGGGCAGCAACATCGTCTCAGTGACTTTGCTCTGCTGGTATGGTGTCCATATTAGGACAGTCATACAAGTACGGGGTTCATATTAGGATGGGAAATGAGTTAATGATCTTCCACCTTTTGGTACTTTACTCTATTTACCAACAGTAGAAGCTGATACGATATCTCACCATCTAAATTCAATTTATTATGAATGGATATTTGATGTCGGATAAATGTAGAGCCTGGTTGAAAGTTCAAGTGGGTTTTACAATATTGATTTTTGGATGTTTACATCAAATATAGATCTAGTATCCTAGATAGAAGAAACTAGTTACTTGCCTTGATCTGTTACTTGTTTGCAAGATGTTTTTAAATGGTAACATGCCAAGTCAAGCTAAGTATTGACAAGCTAAAAACCCAGCTCATCTGTTAGTAATTGCCATCAATGGCATTACATCATTCATCAGTTAACCTGGTAAACACTCAGGTTCCATAAACATAATCAATACATTTAGTTTTGGGTTAAAATATGAACATGTATAATACAGGTGATGTGATATTATAGTCATGTATTCTGACTGTAAATAGCCTTCACGTACTACAGCCAAATAGCCTTGATTTACACACACATTTCTGAGTCAGATTTGCTCTTTTGTACACTCCTGCATGTTTATTCTAAGTTTGTCGCGACCTCTGCACAGGTTAGACCATGTCAGCCCTGCAGCGCCAACAGTGAATGAATCACCGCTACACATGACACCGGCGAGGCACTGGTATGAGTCAATACTGGTTACTTGTAGCCTTGAATGTAAATGTAGCTGATCATAGGGGTTCTCTCACCTTGCGACCGTTGCACTGACTATGGCATGCCAACCCTTAGGGTGGAATGCCATCTAGTAAGAACCCAGTCATGTTTTTTTATATTGCTTTCACTGTCAAGGTGAGTTGATCCTGGCAGGCATAATAAAACACATTTTATTATAATACTTTATATATTTTCAATTACAGCTGACACATCTGCAAATCAAGTGGGCACGTGGGTTTCTCTACCACTTTCGCTTTTGTGCAAGTAAGCACAAACGTGGGCTAGCGTGGATGTCCATAGTGCTGCTGACAGTGACATGACACATTAGTAAATAACTACGCTAGATAACAGTCAAAATATACCATCAAATCTGCTTCATAATAGTTTATGGCCACCGTCGAATGACATTTATGTATAGCTTTTAGAGGCGAGCCAATGAAACGCCGGCTTTAAAATGAAGTCGGCCATGATTCATGTCATCCAGCTGTCAGTCTTACATTAATATTATGGCCATATCCATCATGTTGCTATGTTGCATCTATAATCAACTCCAGCTGTAAAATTGAATTTGGCATGACATCACAGAGGATATTTCCTTGATGGCAGGCTGTCGCCTGCAAATGAGAGGTACACCAGGTGAAAACAAATACAACACAAAACAATGGGTATAACAGGACCGAAATGACAATGGTAAAGGGGAGGAAATGTGTGTTACATGCTTAGCTATGAGCTAGGACAGAGAGTCGTATCTATCTAGAATATAATATGTTGAGGTGTAGGTTTCTGTGATTTTAGCTACTCTTCTATCAACGAGCTCTCATTGTATTGAATTCACTCCAGCACACAAAATACAGTATCAACCTGACCGTTTTTTTTTTAAGTTAGGAAGAGAGACGACACCACTGACCAAACTGACACTGAGTGGTATGAATACTGAAGATTGTACCATAACGTTTGCATTACTGTACTTTCCTAAGCAGTCATCTGGGCCCATACGATAACTACACGGTTGTTTTTCAAAATGCTAATTATTGATAAATTCATCCTCAGTGTTTCCTTATCAGTCAAGGAGGGGGTGTCTCTATTTATTCTGAATGTTTCTTTGATTTCCTCCTCACCAAATTCCTTTGAAAGTTGCAGAACTTGTTTTGTATGCAAAGGTACCTAGCTTACAGTCATTTATTTCATTTGTATGCCTCTTTCTCTTCTAATGTGACAAATAAGAAATGGCAATCTCTGCCCCAGGAAATGCGTCAGGCACCGGAGCAGCACTGTCAGTCATATTAAAGTATAAGCTGCTCCTTTAAAAAGCATGTTGATTCTCCATACTCCAATATTGATTAACTGTCTCTGTTTGATGTATGCGTTACTAGCCCCATGCAAACGCAATGTTTGGGCTTAGGTTGTTAGTTCTGCCACTGTAACCGATGCAATGTAACTACTGATGCCCCCAGATATAACAATTGACTGTCCCCAGAGAGAATTTGCTTGTGACTGAAATTACGGCCCAGCTAGCATATTTATTTCCTTGGAAGTTGTGGGAACGTTTGTTTTTGGTTTCACAGTGGTTGGGGGAATAAAGACAGACGCTTCCTGACCGGTTAAACTAAATATTATTTTACATTTAGCCTGTTCTGGGAACATTTATTTTTGGGTTGCAGGGAGGTTCTGAGAACTTTTTACTCTGGTTCCTTGACAGTTTTCCTGGGAGGTTTTAATAACGCTATTATAATGGAAATTGTAGGTTATTTTGAGGTTTAATAACTTCCTTAAGACTTTTAATAACAATGCTAGTTTATTTTGGGTTAACTTTTTGGAACTCCAAGCAGATATGGAACACATGGTAATTAATTTCCTTAGACATGAATCATGCAAACACATTTTTTTAAAATTGTGACACAGCATCTGTGAGATTCAAATCTGTGATTTTCTGTTCTCTATCCATTGAATTAGTCCACTTCGCCACCAGGATGGAGCTAGCATACCATGTTTTCTTTATTCACACAAAGCTGTTTTATTCTATTCAAACAGACCCCATTTCAAAGGAATCGAGCACTCTTTAAAATCAGGTGTGGCCAAATAGTAGGTGCACCTGAACAGACTTAACAAGATAGAGGATAGAATGGGTTTTGTTGATGCTGAGAATAGAATGTACAGTGGGGCAAAAAAGTATTTAGTCAGCCACCAATTGTGCAAGTTCTCCCACTTAAAAAGATGAGAGAGGCCTGTAATTTTCATCATAGGTACACTTCAACTATGACAGATGAAATTAGATTTTTTTTTTGATGAATTTATTTGCAAATTATGGTGGAAAATAAGTATTTGGCGAACTACAAACAAGCAAGATTTCTGGCACTCGCAGACCTGTAACTTCTTTAAGAGGCTCCTCTGTCCTCCACTCGTTACCTGTATTAATGGCACCTGTTTGAACTTGTTATCAGTATAAAAGACACCTGTCCACAACCTCAAACAGTCACACTCCAAACTCCACTATGGCCAAGACCAAAGAGCTGTCAAACGACACCAGAAACAAAATTGTAGACCTGCACCAGGCTGGGAAGACTGAATCTGCAATAGGTAAGCAGCTTGGTTTGAAGAAATCAACTGTGGGAACAATTATTAGGAAATGGAAGACATACAAGACCACTGGTAATCTCCCTCGATCTGGGGCTCCATGCAAGATCTCACCCCGTGGGGTCAAAATTATCACAAGAACGGTGAGCAAAAATCCCAGAACCACACGGGGGGACCTAGTGAATGACCTGCAGAGAGCTGGGACCAAAGTAACAAAGCCTACCATCAGTAACACACTACGCCGCCAGGGACTCAAATCCTGCAGTGCCAGACGTGTCCCCCTGCTTAAGCCAGTACATGTCCAGGCCCGTCTGAAGTTTGCCAGAGAGCATTTGGATGATCCAGAAGAAGATTGGGAGAATGTCATATTGTCAGATGAAACCAAAATATAACTTTTTGGTAAAAACTCAACTCGTCGTGTTTGGAGGACAAAGAATGCTGAGTTGCATCTAAAGAACACCATACCTACTGTGAAGCATGGGGGTGGAAACATCATGATCTGGGGCTGTTTTTCTGCAAAGGGACCAGGACGACTGATCCTTCCATCAGCAAGGGCATTGAAGATGAAACGTGGCTGGGTCTTTCAGCATGACAATGATCCCAAACCCACCGCCCGGGCAATGAAGGAGTGGCTTCGTAAGAAGCATTTCAAGGTCCTGGTGTGGCCTAGCCAGTCTCCAGATCTCAACCCCATAGAAAATCTTTGGAGGGAGTTGAAAGTCCGTGTTGCCCAGCAACAGCCCCAAAACATCCCTGCTCTAGAGGAGATCTGCATGGAGGAATGGGCCAAAATACCAGCAACAGTGTGTGAAAACCTTGTGAAGACTTACAGAAAACGTTTGACCTCTGTCATTGCCAACAAAGGGTATATAACAAAGTATTGAGATAAACTTTTGTTATTGACCAAATACTTATTTTCCACCATAATTTGCAAATAAATTCATAAAAAATCCTACAAAGTGATTTGCTGGATTTCTTTTCCTTATTTCGTCTGTCTTAGTTGAAGTGTACCTATGATGAAAATTATAGGCCTCTCTCATCTTTTTAAGTGGAAGAACTTGCACAATTGGTGGCTGACTAAATACTTTTTTGCCCCACTGTACACAATCCATGTCTCAAGGCTTAAAAATCCTTCTTCAACCTGTCTCCTCCCCTTCATCTCCACTGATTGAAGTGGATTTAAAAAGTGACATCCAATAAGGGATCATAGCTTTCACCTGGATTCACCTGGTCAATCTATGTCATGGAGAGAGAGCAGGTGTTCATAATGTTTTGTATACTCGGTGTATAGTTTCATATTCAGGTTTGTGGGAAAGTGCTATGAGGAACAAAATATTTATCAATAAATGTTATCGTTAGGAGGTGAACAATTTGACTTGGTATTTGCAGTAATATTTTTTAAAAGGCATGCGTCAGACATGCCAAATTTCAAGTATCATGGCCGTTGACCTAGTCCTCAGGTGTAGAATACATCTGTCTTTCCTTTGAGTTACCGTTTGTTTATAGAAACACTTCAGAAGTTACAAAAGGTCAGACGAGGAACAAATGTTGAGCCGGCCTGCTTTCAGTTTCAGCACAGATGATATTGTCTGATGCAGTTCACTAGGGCAGGGTTGTGGCTGTGGGGCTTGTACCAGGATGGAGCAGCTGACCAAAATCAAAGAAAAATAACTGAACACAAGTTACATTGTCGGGTTAGTGCTGACCTTCTCACAGATGAGGATTTACCATCATTCAAACCTTGCTCATCTCTGCTGGACCCAAATGATTTTTGTGCTTGAGTGAATTTAACCCATGACCAATACTCATCCACGACATTGATATCTTCTCATTTTTTTTTTCACCCATTGATGGTTAATGAAGTAAATAAATTTTTTAATCAATGACAAATGGAATTGAAAATGTATATATATATTGGTCATACTGGATTCCTTTCGATATTCTTTTACAGGACCTACCCCCTTCGTTTTGGCAACGAGCGATTACTCTTCTGGAGTCCGTCGACTCTTAATGAACCCTTATCTTTCTCACTTTAATCGGTCGCCAGATGTTTTTCCTTCCCCGTTTTCACAGTTGACATTTTTCTGCTTGACATAATACAGACTCAGGTTCAGAAGTCTGTTTATATAAAGAGAGTTGAGGTTGTTGGCTTTGAAACGACGTGTCCCTCAACATGTGCGATCAGCACTTTCCCAGGGTTATTTCCACATTGTTCGCCAGAGACAAGCAGAGGGACACGCACACACACACACACACACACACACACACACACACACACACACACTGACTGACGGACTGGCCTTTCTTTGAGGCGGACACTTTTATTACAAAAAAAAAATATTCACTTTGATTCCTGTCCCATTTGGTGTCCATTCCAAACGGATTACAACCCATTAAAAGAGTATGAATGATATGTTTGTGCAATATGTTGCATTGTGGTTTTAATGTACACTGTTTGTATGCACAATTAGCTGTCTTAGGCTAAAATGTTAAATGACTTTGACCTGAAAAGAAAACTCTGCTTGCATGCAGTACCTTACCTCAAAATCATTCCCCAAGTGTGGCATGTGCTTGTGTGTGTGTATATGTTAGTGCCTGCATGCATGAGTATGTGTGTGTCCCCCACATTCCATATTTACTGACTTGAGTAACTAAAGCACTGAATACTGTAGCCCACATGAACCCAAGTTCTCATCCAAGCAGCTGTACCTACATATGTCCTTATTTTCCTCTGACCTCCTCTGATATGCAGTAAGCATATGGAGTGATTTCACAACATAAATAAACCAGGCCAAAGACAGTATGATGTAAGAACCCACAGCACTCGAATGTTGTCCCTTTGAAGTATGTGTTATTATTGAATAAGCAACAACAGAGCTGATGCGATCTGTATCTTCAGTTTTAACCTCTAGTCTCGTTGCAAAGACATTTTACGGAGTAGGAAAATATACTTGTTTATTAAACTGGTGAAGGATGAGAATAAATTGAATTACATTGAAGTAGGTCAGAAATTAGCTACTGAGTATATAAGTAATCAAACTGAATATTTAATTACAAATACTTCCCCCCCTATTTTCTTCAAAAAGAGTCTGCCTCTCTCTTTCTGCCTCTGCCTCTCTGTCTCTATCTCGCCCTCTCCCCCTCCCTCTTTCTTCTCAACCTGCACTCCTTTCAGAGACTTCCTGTAATTTACTTAATCAAAATCACCTGAACATTGTTGGATTGTTATCAAATGGCTTTTGGGGTAATAAAAAAGGAAGAAGAAGGGAGAATGATTTTCTATAAATAGACCAGAGACCAGAGGCCTCATGGTGCCCAGATGACAGGAAGCAACTGAGGCCTATCATGTGGAATGCCTTTTTCTCCCAGAAAGGAAATTAATTTCTTGTGATTTTTAGAAAACGTTCACAAGTGTTTTGTTTAAAGGCTGTAGTGTGGGTTCTCTTTCTTCATTGATGTTGTGATGAGAGATGCATTTCTCCGAAGATATCCTTCCTATTGTAACCCAAATACTGCTCTTTCTCAAAGCATTGGCCAAGAAATCACAGTTTCGAATGGTGGACCGACCAGGCTTTAGTGTTGTGCTTCCTCCCAGCATTCAAACGTCTTCATTAAATTCTGGAATGTATTGTGTTATCATTTGATGTTGGAAGCTTGGAAAGCGATAAAGCACTTCTGTCACTTCTGTCTGCTTTGAACGTGTCCCTGTATGTGACATGCTTGGAGTACACCCAGTATGGTGGCTGATGGGATATCGTTTTATCATCTCAACTCTCCGGAGATAATCTACTAACAAAGACCATATTGGAAAACTTTGCATATGATCACGAATTAAAGGTTTTCGTTAGACGTTTAACCAACAGTGCCACAGGCCTTTTTATAAATATGTAGGCCACAGTGCCTGTTATGAAACCCAAAGCAGTTATACAGGGTCAAAATAGGACATTACTGTTTATCTTTTTTAATTGTTAAGGGATCTAAATGTATACACATTTCTTTGGCATGGAACCTAGAGCTCTGTGTTGACAAGTAACGGACGTCTTCAATGGATAATGGTCTCTCCAACAAAGAACACAGAGATCCATAAATTACATCTCAGTCTCTGACTTTAAAATGTTGTCCACATTAACTTAATCTGTCTTCCTTAGAAGGCATTTCGAATGTAAATCATTGCTCCATAAAATGTAATTGTTCTGAGATGTTGTGTGAACTTCCCTTTGCGTTTGGAGGGAACGTGTGTGTTTGTGTGTGTGTGTGTTTGTGTGTATATGTGTGTGTGTGTGTGTGTGTGTTTAGTTTTGTGAAATTACACAGACTGAGTTGATTTCCATGATAATAAAATGCTTCCAATCGAAAAGGGACCATGTGGTCAATGAAAGGATGGCCAATTCCGCCAACTCTTATTGGTTGAGTCTGGTTTGGCTACGATGTCCCATGTTCTTGGAACTAAAATCCAATGGGCACGTGAACACTATAATCTTCAACTTCCGTCACATAGAAATAGATCCAGATGGAATTCAAGTCCCACCACCAAACTAAGGCCCAAAACAGTTAATGATCCAGATCAAAGCGACTTTAAAAATATATTTTCGCATCACATACATCTCTTTCACTCTCCTCTGAATATACAAAAGAAATGCACATCAGATGGAGAAGCAATGTAATGTATGTACAGTACCAGTCAAAAGGCTGGACACACCTACTCATTCAAGGGATTTTCTTTATTTGTACTATTTTTTTACATTGTATAATAATAGTGAAGACATCAAAACTATGAAATAACACGTGTGGAATTATGTAGTAACCAAAAAAGTGTTAAACAAATATTTATATTTGAGATTCATCAAAGTAGCCATCCTTTGCCTTGATGACAGCTTTGCACACTCTTGGCATTCCCTCAACCAGCTTCATGAGGAAGGCTTTTCAAACAGTGTTGAAGGAGTTCCCACATATGCTGAGCACTAGTTGGCTGCTTTTCCTTCACTCTGCAGTCCAACTCATCCCAAACCATCTCAATTGGGTTGAGGTAGGGTGATTGTGGAGGCCAGGTCATCTGATGCAGCACTCCATCACTCTCCTTGGTCAAATAGCCCTTACACAGCCTGGAGGTATGTTTTGGGTCATTGTCCTGTTGAAAAACAATTGATAGTACTACAAAGTAAAACCCAGATGGGATGGCGTACCGCTGCAGAATGCTGTGGTAGCCATGCTGGTTAAGTTTGCCTTGAATTTTAAATAAATCACAGACAGTGTCACCAGCAAAGCGCCCCCACACCATAACACCTCCTCCTCCATACTTCACGGTCAGAACCACACATGCGGAGATCCTCCGTTCACCTACTCTGCGTCTCACAAAGACACGGCAGTTGGAACCGAAAATCTCAAAATTGGACTCATCAGACCAAAGGACAGAATTCCACCAGTCTAATGTCCATTGCTTGTGTTTCTTGGACCAAGCAAGTCTCTTCTTCTTATTGGCGTCCTTTAGTAGTGGTTTGAATGCCTGATTCACACAGTTGATGTTCATATGTCTGTTACTTGAACTCTGTGAAGCAATCTGAGTTGAGGTTAACTCTAATGAACGCATCCTCTGCAGCAGAGGTAACTCTGGGTCTTTCTTTCCTGTGGCGGTCCTCATGAGAGCCAGTTTCTTCATTGCACTTGATGGTTTTTATGATTGCAACTGAAGAAACATTCAAAGTTGTTCCGCATTGACTGACCTTCATGTCTTAAAGTAATGATGGACTGACTGTTGTTTCTCTTTAAATTGTACTTTTATTTAACTAGTCAGTTAAGAACAAATTCTTATTTACAATGACGGCCTACCCCGGCCAAACCCAGACAACGCTGGGCCAATTGTGCGCAGCCATATGGGACTTACGGCCGGATATGATACAGCCTGGATTTGAACCAGGGACTGTAGTGACACCTCTTCTCTTGTACAGAGAATCAGTGCCTTAGACCGCTGCGCCACTCGGATCCCCATTCCAGTGACTCCCCACCCCCCATGATCTCATGAAGCTGGCTAAGAGAATGCCAAGGTTGTGCAAAGCTGTCATCAAGGCAAACGGTGGCTACTTTGAAGAATCTGAAATGTAAAATATATTTAGATTTGTTTAACACTTCTTTAATTACTACATGATTCCATATGTGTTGTTTAATAGTTTTGATATCTTCACTATTATTCTACAATGTAGAAAATAATACAAATAAAGATAAACCCTTGAATGAGTAGGTGTGTCCAAACTTAAGTAAGATTTTCTGCATGTGATGTGGACCAAGAACACGTTTGACACATCTCCTGAAACCGACTTCTAATTTGTCCCTGGGGCAGTAGTTACGACTTGAGTGACACGGAAGTCTGACAACATGACTTTTCCCTCTTCAGGCCAAGTCTCCAATTCTAGACTCCAGTCTACAAAACCAGGGTGTCTTACGATTTGGTTATTATTTTTTTACATTTGGGACATCGGTTCGAATTAGGGCCTCGGCTATCTGTCATTCCTGACTCTCAGGGGCTCATCGATGACAGGCCGAGCCACGGATACAACACCAGGTGTTTTATCCTCGTTGAGGTGGCTATGATATGACACCTACCTGTTTTTTAGCCTCAACCTGTCAAGGGAGCCAGATTTAATGAATGTAATGATCAAAGAATGAAAAGCACGTTTTGCCCTGAGGTACGGATCCCAGTGAGCCTTGCACGCTGCTAATTATTTAGCATTAAGGTAGACAGGCTTATGCATAGATGACTACTTCAAAGATTTGATTGGGGTTTAGTTTGTTACAACAGCACAGAGCCTGGAGGTCGCTGTGGTGACATCAAAACATCAGGGTGGATAATCTGCTCGTGTAAACTGTCTCTAGGCAGCCACAGGTAAGCAGAAGCCTTTATCCACTCTGACAGGTGACGTGAAGAACAAACATGTAGGCTACAGCATAGAAGATCTGGGCTGGCTGATGGAACATTTGTGGCAACTTTTAATGTCAAAGTGTAACTTTTATGTCGTAAGATGTTGGTAATCTTGTCAATGTAGCTGATAGTAGAGTATGTGGGTGGTAAGATGGCTCTGGAGAGGCTGAAGAATATACAGATTTGTTTAGTCTGGTTTCTAACCATATACACTGTTTCTCCTGGCGCGTGCTATAACAGGGCTGTGTGTTATTCACAACTCATACAGCTCAGTCATAACATGTCATAAGAGAGAATAAAATACCGAACATGCACCAGCAACACACCACGTGAGCTAAACTTGCAGTCATTTGGTTTCATTTTTTATGCTGCTTGCAATCCTACTGAATCAAAACTGGAACCTTCTTCAGGGAACAAATATCTAGTTTCCATAATTCTCTATGCTGGCCGACAGTCGTTGGCACATTTGGTACAATAGGGACATTTCCTCATGAAGAACATCAGCATGTATATAATAATTTGTCAACAGAGCAACAATGTAAGTAAATCATTCTGAACTTGCCCAGATTTACACTACAGCCTGCCAACAGCTAATTACGGTACGTCCCGTCTGTTGTTGTTTATTTTTTTTTCACGAGTTGTGGCCAAGGGGTTGTCACCAGGGTCCTGAGGAGACACTAGGTTTCCAACAAGGCATTCTCCTGGCCATCTGAAGAGTGAATACCATGACAACAGACTTCTGGGAAGAAAAAAAACCCAAACATGTTGAAATAAAAAATGCATTGTTGAAAAAAAAGGGGTTGAATGAAGTTTGAGTTTTATTGACATGCTTTAAAAACCAAAATGTGGATGTTTTTGTGGTGTAGAAGAATGTAATAAGGGGGCAGCCTTGTGAATGTCTTACATGGACAATGTTGCAGTGGAGGACATATTTGGGACAAAGATATGAAAAAGACAGAGGTAGAGGATAGTAGGAAGGAACCAGAGTGGATATTGTACTTCCAAAAAGGACACTCATATTGAGGCCTTCACATTCCATAATGAACAAAATGCCCTGAGAAATGTCGAAACTTTGACCAACAGTACTTCAAATTCAAGTGCAGCAAGCCAGAAATGCAATAATTCTCCACAGTACACAGAAGCAGATATTGTAAAGTCCCCATTATGCTCCTTGAACATGTATAGTGTGCTTATATGTTTGTATCAACCACCCATCATGGTTGATCAGAGCTACTTAACTGGTATCATATAAACAACAATTGTGCCAATTCAATTGCATATCTCCATCATTGTTAAGCAGGTCACCATTTTTCAAAGCTGTAATCGAGGTTGCTATAATGGCACATTAAAGAGAGAAAAATGTGATCAGATTGCCATAACCATCTGATAAAACGAGCTCTATCGTTTTGTATTAAACAATTACGTATGTTTGGTTTAAAGGGAGCTCCTTCACTGTGAGTACTTGTGGTGTCTTTTATTCTGTCAAATGTGCCTGAGGAGAGGAGTATGTGTTACCATGTGGAGATCTCTGCTCGAATCATTTGAAAAGCCCCTCGGTACCTCCGAGGCATCCAATCATCTGCCTTGCTTTCTGTTGAGCTTGGAAATGACTACCCTGTCTGTCTGTCTGTCTGTCTGTCTGTCTGTCTGTCTGTCTGTCTGTCTGTCTGTCTGTGTGTCTGTGTGTCTGTGTCTGTGTCTGTCACTGTGTGTTTGCTTTTGAAGGGTTAGCCACCAGTAATCTGGAATATGACCAAATGAAACGGGAAATTACTGAGCCTTCAACTGAATGCCATAACGTGTGTTATAGTAAGGTATTGAGGTTTACGATCGTTCTACAGGACCTAGAAATAATCATAATAACATAATTGGTGGACATTTTCACCCCAGAGGTAGTTTTTGGGACTGTGCTGTTATGTTTCTTTTTTCAATCTGAATGTGTTTCGTTCGTTGACGCTGACCCGAACCCTAACTCTCAATAAAATGTCTGTTCTATACGTTATAACTTTATGTACAGTACAACGAGGCAGTACTGTGCTGTTCAAAGTATAAGTGAAAAGTTTATGAAGGTGCTCATTATCATGTTGTTGTAGAGAAGTGGGGACATTCGCCTGCTTCAGATGTTTCAGAGGCCCAGTACTAACCCCTCAGCCTCCATAGCTACAGTATTGTTCTATAAATAAAACAGCAGTGCTATCTCCATCCCTGAATTAGTTATTTACTGCTTGCTTATGACAGTCAAATAGCATCTATACTTATCTATGCCTCCGGTTGTGCCTTTGGGGCTGAAATGAATAGACAGACAGAAAGAAATTGGCCTCGGACTGACATGACAGACACACAGGGCTTTCTTTGAGTCATGTGAACGGACGGGGGGATTTTCGAAAGCTACTCCCCTTCCAAATCCCCCATCTCAATGACTAGACGTTGAGACAACAAAACGTCTACTGTCTAACTCTATACAACATTGGTGTGTGCAGTTACCTCGAGGGGCTGCCAAAAAATGAACTCCTTCTGTTTCAGACCTGAGTATTGCCGTGGTGTGGCGGCCATTGTTGTCATTGTTCCCGGGAGGCAACTCTCCTTAGCGTGTTTGTCACCACAAAGACAGGCCCGGTAACCTGTCCGCCTGCAGCTGGTGCCCACCTGCAGAGCAAGTCAAATTAGGGAAGGAGCCCCACTGTTCTGGCTCTAGTGTCTGTGGGTTTTGTGTGGTGTGTGATATTAGCTTTGGTCCCACTCAGTATGGAGGTTGGCGATGGGATGGTCAGTTTTTGAAGCCCTTTGTTTTGGTCCCTCACGTCAACATTTCTTAACCCAAGCTGTAACCGTGCCAGTTAGCCACAGCTTTTTCTACAGTTCGGTATGCTGCCTTCACCCCCACCCCCCAGAATAGCATACTCCATTCTACCAACGGTTTCAGATTCTGTATGGTGCTATTAATAAGTCTGTTGCTTTGATTTGTCATAAAACTGTTTTCTAAATGACAGTGGAACCAAAAGGCCAACTGCCAAACACATAGAAAACAAATATGGTGTTCTTTAAACGTGTATTTGTAGCATTGTATATTTCTACTGTGCATTTTTCTCATGCTATTGTAAAGACACAGTGAGAGACTATTCAACACTTGTTGAAATTGAAGGGGAAGAAAATGTTACGTCTCTGAATCAAGCTGCTTTGAGTCAAACGTTACATGAATGCGTCGCTATTCGCTGTTTATTGAATCCTGCTACATTCTCCGTTGGTCTTATATCACACAACTGCGAACAGATACAAACACTCATGTTACTAAGTGGAACTTTGAAACTGCAAAAACAACTCCCAATAGAATTTCTGTGAGAAATAGCACACATCCTTGAGCCATGAGAATCTAATCTCAAAGTCCTTTACAGAAAAAAAAAAAATGGATCTCTGTCCATTTTTTCAAAATGATCTAATTTGGCCTTTTATGAGGGATTGGTAGCTCTGGGAAGCCTTAGGGTTATTTTCATGTTAACAAGAGATGCTCTTGTTAGCTAGCTACTGCAACTCCTCAACAAGGAAATGGAAAACAGATATTAATCATGATTTGGACACACCAAAAATTCACTTCTGGGGTCACGGCTAAGTGATTCAGTTGGCTGAGACACGGCGGTTCATTGTTATCATGGCTTCCAGTCCCAAGAATGCTGCATGTCTTGTGACTTTCAGGGGTCAGGGGGGGGGGGAAATGACATCACCAACTTTTTTTGGTTCACGCATTAGGGGGATTCTGGGATTGTGACACAGTGACACCTTGTGTTCTTATTATCCTCCCTTTTCTCTCTTTCTCTTTTAAGAGCCTGGATCGTGTTCTCCCATTCTTCTGTCCTTTCAAAGAATACCTTTTTTCTCTCCCTCTCGCGTCCGCAGCTGCAGCCATATGAAGTGGGGGGGGGGGGGGGGGGGGGGGGGGGGGGGGGAATGACACTCCATCTAATGATGAATGATACTTGACCTCCGGACCTGTTCCTCAGAGCCTCGGCGAAACCACAGAACACATTAGCATGAGCCACGGCTCACGAGATCCCTGGGATATGCGGTTTAGTTTAGTGTAATAAAAACACACATGCAAGAGGTTTGGACCTTTTCCTCACCAGTAAGGTGTCCCCAAATGAAGATTAAATACGTGTCCATATAGATTATATATTGGAAACGTTCCTCGATATTAGGTCGCCCCGCCAGATTTCGAGTGGGGGATCATGGGCGACATGACTGTGACATACATTCCACAGCAGTAGGGTTTCCCAAGTAAAGGCTTTTGTTATATGATTAATTACTGGAAGCAACAGTTATGGCGGGATTAACAATTAGTTGGACCTGTCAAGTAGTCAGTCTAAGATGGCAAACTAATTGAACGGCTGGTTGCCCATTGTGTCCAAGAGCAAGGCCATGGAAGTGAGACGGATTCCCCCCCCCCCCCCCCCTTCATCTCTTTTACATGGCTAATACCGTGCTGGAGAAAGGCCAGGGTAATTTTCTATAAATATTCATATCCTTGGTTTCCAACTATGAACTTTGAAACTAAGAAAGTTACCTTCATGGTACTGTATATTTCATTAGAGCGAGAGTATGTTTCTGTTCTTCATTGGAGAAAGAGAGACAAATGTTGTTCCTCACATCAGCAAGTTTCCTCTGGTTTGTATTGCTACTACCTGCAGATGTGAACAATTAGAGTGAACACTTCTCATGTTATAGAAACGGATGAAAAAAAGAAATATGGGAATTTCTAAGGGCTCTATTTTAACGAACACAATGATAAATCTAAGAGCAGGGGGTAGCGCTATAGGTTCAGGGGCGTGGCAGAAATATTTGAGATATTTTCAGCATCACAATTACCTGAGAACTTGCTGGTGTTAGCATGAATGGGCTGGGTTTTGATCAATAAGCAAGTTGTGGGTGTGTCGAGGCGTGGCCACTCACTGGCCAATCAGAACGTGCCTCATGGCGGAATGTGTGGTTGCTTCAGGTTGTGTATTTGCGGTCTTTTATGTATTGCCTTGGAATCAACTCCAATTCCAATGTTATAGTTTGTTAAATGGCTTACAGAAACTAAATAACAAAATGTCGACCTATTTTTGCTAAACACTTTTAACTTGAACTCATTTGCAGTCCACATTGTTCAAGTCATTGCTTGGCTTCAAACGCATTCACAATGGTATAGGGGCTAGGCCTACTGTAAATTGTGTTATGGCTGAGTATGGAGGTGCCAAAGTTGTCAGTAAGCAAGATTAAATTCATTATTGATATGACCAATTTTTGTTTGAACTTGTTTTAAATATGTCACACTTACTTACAGGCACCATAATTTCTTCTTGTGGGCATGTAATGTTAAAACAACGCAGGCTATGGAGGGTTTTACGCGCGTCCAAATGTTTCACAGTAGCTGGACAAAGATCCAATAAGAATGGAAATGGAGAATGGACCCTCACCATTAAACTGCTCCCAAATAGGCCTATGTTTTATGAACATAATTGGAACCATCTTACAGATTAGATCCCATTCACACGTCTCGAGAAGTTCCACTGCACGCGCGCCACGGACGTTGTCACCATGAAACCAGGATGGTGAATCATTCTAATACGTTTGGTTGTAATAACATTTGAATAAAAACAAGCAATCCGTTTTTTTGTTTTTTTTAAACAACAGCAACATCAACCATAAATGAATGTCAAATGTAATGGTATCATAAAACCTACACACATTGCTGTTGAACCAGCCTTCGATATAGTAGACCTAAGGGAGGAGTTGGGCTTTGAACACAAGCCATTTTTACAGGTTACAGATAACATCTAAAGGATGTTAAACTTCTCAAGAGGGGCATGGACACGTAGCCTACATGGTGGAGGGGGTTTTACGCACCTCCAAAACGAGACCTGCGTGGCTAAAATGTGGGCCTGCCTGCAATGCAAAGATTACAAGAGAATGTCAGCTCACTGTTTTACAGCGCACTTGATATTTTAATAAAGCTTTGGTGATTAAGACATTTCCAAGCGGTCTCAGCAGCCAAACCCTTTATCGACAGTCTTGACTACTTCGCGATTGCTCTGGGCAGACACACAAAAAAAAAAAATCATTGAGAGGAGGGAAGATTTTTTGTCAAATGAAACTAAATGGGAAACGAAATTGTTATTTTTTATGTTTCTAAGTACAAAGTATACAGGCACCAAAAGCGCATTAGGCTACTCTTTTTCCATGTCCATATGGGCAGTGTGCGTCACGGCTGGATAGGCTGCGTTTCCGCTGTCAAAATTCATGCCATAACCAACTGTAATACCACTAAAACCAGCTTTTGGTTGGTCTTAAACATCCCTATCAGCACTGCCTGAAATTAGTACTTTGGATCATGTTTACACCTCAAATATTTCCACCTGCCCATCTGAGCGCAAGCGAGGTGATATAAGACAGGTAAATTGCTGAACCTGGCGTTAGAGCTGGAAAATGCCAGTTCGCCAGATTTTACATGACGAAATTACAAACTAACGTGCGCTTGACACTAGCGCCGCCTTAACAGCAGCAGAAAATACAGCCCATAAAGTAAAAAATAAAAACACTTGAAGCATTCATAAAGTTGGCCCTCAAAACGGCGGTCTTGCTAAATGCTGAAAAATATGACTTTGCTCAGTGTGCCAAGTTAACCAGTTGAATAGAAACCTGTGCGGCCACACAACACAACTGAAGTGGCTTCCCATCAATGAACCAGCCAGCCAGGGCGAAGCATGGGAATTAACCCAGCTGTACGGACTGCATTGCTGGTCCATGGCTTCCCATGAAAGGTTTCAAGAAAGAAAAAGTCAATTGTTCACTTCGAAAGGGACAGGCAGGACAAGCAGGGAGAGGCACAGGAGGAGCAGCACCCATGGTGTGTGGGACATATCAAAATATTTGACAGGACTTCAGTATTATGAAAATCCATCTTTTCTTTCTGCGGGGACAGTTATGGGGGCCATCAAGGCCCCTGGCGGGGTCATGTCATTGTTTGGCCGCTGGGTTCAAAGCCGGCCTTCTATCCTTTAGGAGGAAGTCAGGCTGCATTAATAGCATGTAATGCAATTAAGGCTTGTTGCTAAACTGGTTTCAATCCAACTGACTGCTTTTTCATGTGGGAGGGGTGAGATGAGGGGAGTTCCCAGAATGTGTTGAAAGCCAGGGCTTGCCCAATAATAGAAAGGATAGAGGGCAAGCAACTAAAGAACATTTTAAAACAAATGAATTTGATGGATTTTTCTGTTTGTAAATGTTTTTGAATTGGTAACTTGGGAGATCTGCAGTTGCACATGCTTCTTCAAATTCCCTCATGCAGTTATCATGCAGTTACCATGCAGTTACCATGCAGTTAACATGTGTGTGTGGTGCCCCTGTGTGTGCCCATGCGTGCATGCCTGTATGTGTGTGTTTCAGCCTCAAGGCTTGTCTCCTGAGCCTACTGTCTCTTGCACCTCCACGACCCCCCCCCCCCCTTGTATCTAAAACTAATAGCTTTGAATCACCCTCTACCCTGCTGCTAATTTATTTGCTGGGGCATTAAGGGAATAAATGTACCTGACATTCTATTTCAATGGCAGGAGTCTCTTTGTGTTCCTTCCTTTTCATATTTAGTTGGACATATTCCTACAGATGCCGTCCTATTCAAACACTATTCTCTCCCCTTCCTGGAGAACGAAGCAGGAGAGAGAAGAAAAAAACATACCCAGCGCTAAACCTCTAGGTGCAGAAGGCAGTTAACGGTTGCTGATGATAGTAGGCAAACATTAACATAATAATTAGTGTCTTGTAATTGTTTCATTAAAACCAGTTGTTCCATTTCTCCTCGTGTTTTCCCTGAAGACGAGCTGAATTTGGACGACAGCCAGTGGGAGGAGGACATCCACGTTGTCACCGGAGCACTCAAGATGTTTTCCCTTTCTCTCCGTGTGTGTGTGTGTGTGTGTGTGTGTGTGTGTGTGTGTGTGTGTGTGTGTGTGTGTGTGTGTGTGTGTGCGTGTGAGTGTGTGTGTGAGAGAGAGAGAGAGAGAGAGAGAGAGAGAGAGAGAGAGAGAGAGAGAGAAAGAAAAAGAGAGTGTGTGTGTTTTAACTAGGAGCTGCCAGTACCACTGTTCCCATACATGCAGCTTCTTTGGAGCCATGTGTAGCAACGCTATAAGACAACATGGAAGTTAGTATACTAGGCCACTTCTCTGTTTTTCACCTCATTCAGACGTCTGTAGGAATTTGGTAAGCAGGGAAAACATCCCGCAATTAAAGCCATTTGTTATTAGATTGGGGGTTCGTCATGAGCTGTGATTCCCTGGGTGACATCCAAACCAATAAACAACTAGTAAATATGTACATACTGTTTGCATGAAGGTGCATTGAAGGTGACTTTAACACTGCAATACTGAAGGAATAGTAGAGGTAAGGTTTCCTATTTTACCTATTATTTCTTTCTTATTTTCTTATTTGTTGTGAAGTGATGCCTGTTCCATAGACCCACCGTGCTTCTACAAAAATACAAGTGTTCAGTGTGAACAAAGCTTCAATACAATTATACTTGCCATTCTTCACCTTCTAGGAAAGTGCAAGGGTCCCCACTGCTCATTTAAAGAGGAGCACGTGGCAGTATCCACCTTGTTGCTTCTCCCCCCGGCTCCATCAGGACGCATACCACTCATAGGGTTAGATCAGACCACCATGCCAATTACTGCAGGGAGAAGGATGTCGGACCGATATACAGGCACACTTGAAGAGTTGAAAAAACATGGGCGGTAGTTTGACATGCAATATTTTCTTCTAACAACTTGTGAGAAACATCTCCCATGCAGAGATGTTTTTGTTTACCAGAGAATCTGATCTAATCAAGAAGAAGAATTTCCATTACACCACGTATCATTTGTAGGGGGACCCCTCTTTATGAACCATAAAGAGAGGGGGGGGGGGGGGGGGAGAACACATACATCAATGGAGGATTTTTAACACATACATTTTCATTTTCAAAAAGACAGATTTATCTGCTGCCTGCACTGAACTAAAGCCATAGACTCGTACTGACAGTGTTTCCGTCAACTTAATGAATCTTTGAAAAGAGGGCAATTTTAGAGCAATAGAGCAATCTCCGGGTCTGAAAACATTGATGAACAAATAAATGTGAGCAATATGAACGGGTTTGTTTGTTTGTTTATTTGTTGTTGTTTGTAAAAACAAACAATATAGTTTATTTGCTGCAGCGAATCTTAGGGAAAATCTCCTCAAAGACTGATTGGAGTCTTTGCGCTGCAATTAAGTCTCGGGTCTCTGTTCTCGATCTATAAATCACATCCTGACTTCTCCATGTAGATGATGCTTGTTCCATTTACAAATTAACACTATCAGCCATCTGTATGGGGGATTTCCTATAACAGTCCCAGATATCGGATACTCAGAGACAGCAGCGAAAAACAACTTTTAGAAAATTATTTCCATTCTTCATACAGTAGAAACACAGTATAGGAAGTGCTAGCAGATAAATCCATTTCCCTCCCCGACAATTTGACTAACGGTGTGTTTGAAAATGATTGGACGTTTGTCGCTGTATCAGTCAGGCCACTACTTACATTCCCACCCTTTCCCTCTCCTTAGCGTTTGCGTTATGAATCCGACTCTCCCACTCCACCACTGAGTCAATTACCACACAGTTTATTACATTAGTTGACAACTAGAGATGTCAAACCTCTCCTACCTGCATGACCGGAGCATGGGATGAAAACAATCACGTTTTCTATAGTTGTTTTACCCTATAAACCCAGACCTCCGTCAAAAGAAGGTCTTACTTCTTTACATATTCATTTATTTTAGTATAGTTTTGTGTCTCAGAAATGTGTGTCTTTGTGTGTGTGTGAGTGTGTGTGTGTGTCTGCCCTCTCGTGTGTCTACTGATAACACTAATCCTGTTTATGTGAGGTTTTTTTTCCGTTCTTGCAATACTGCAAATACACCTCGTATATCCATTTCCTGACTTGAAGGCGTGTAGAAATGCCACAGCAAAGCCCGGACCCTGCCCTGACAATACGCCATGGAAGAGGAGACAGAAAGAGATCACGTATTCAATTCGCCTCTGAATATGTGATGTGCACCACAGTAGCCCCAACACTTCCTCCAGAGGAGAGCGCCACTCACAAAATTACCAGAACTATCTGGGCAATTGACAGCCTCCCCTGTGGTCAAATGGGCCGGGGCTGTGTTGAGAATGCAGCTCCCTCCCTCCCTACCCCCGGCAGGAGCTGCAGCTCTGTGGCTATACACAGATTCATGTGGAGAGGGTGACACTGATGCAGACACCGCAGAGGCTGTCACTTTATTTGTCAACGACCTTACCTACGCTGCGGTTATGACACATCTGATCACCTCTATTCACATCGGGAGAAACTATGCCCTCTCTATTGATCTCCCTAGCTCTGTACACAATACAGATGGCGCATTCAGTATATTGTGGCGCATCTCACTTTCTCTCCCACTCTCTGTTTTCTCACTCTCTTTCTTCTGTCTCACTCGCTTCTTTTCCTTCCATTCCAATGGATCAGTTGGCAGGAAGTGGAGTATTCTAGCTGGCCCTGTGTCTGCGTAGTCGGACCACTGTGAACAAAGCAGCACCTCCACAGCGAACTGCTTGTTATCTCTGTAGTCTCTCACTACAAACCAGAGAGTGTTTCTCTCTCTCCTCTCTCTGTCTCCGTCTCTCCTGTATATAGACTGCATCCTTCTTATGTCAGAGATACGGAGGGAAAGGAAAATACTTTGTTGATGGTCAAAGCAGGATGAAGACAAATTGACGTGCAACACAAAGGAGAATCTGGTTTTGATTTATCATCTGAAAAAAGCATCTAAGGAATCAGAAACATAGTACATCTGAAATTGAAAGCCTCAGTTCCAGTCAGTTATATCATTTTAGGACTCCCACAATTTCTCAAACTCTCACAATAGAATTGCATCCTGTGCTCCTTCTTTCTCCCCCAAATGCTCTCTTTGGCACAGGGGGGGAGGGCATGTAGCTCAGGAGACTAGGTTGGGGGGAATCCTGGAGCCAGCGAAGGCCATGGCTCACCCTCAAACCCCGGGCAGATGCTCTCACCAGGGCCGTGGCCAGCACTCCTCACTCCTCCCGGTGACATGCCTTAGTCTCCGTCCCGATCCAACTCTGCCCGAACCAGGGGCTGGACACGACAGTTGACACCCTTAGCCCTCGTCGCCCTCACCCCCACCCCTCCTCACCCTCCACCCCCCAACCTTGTTTACGAATAAATTATGCCACTAAAGATGGCAAGTTTATTTTTCAGTAGCAACTGATGAACCCTGGAATGGTGCTTGTGCCATCTGCGTGTGTGTGAGGGGAGCAGCAGTCCACGGTCCACTGGGAGTGACGGCTGCCCCACTTTCTCCTCTCATGTCAGTGTGGACCATCTGATGGGCTAAAGACCAGTGTCACATGTCTAAATTTGGGTGCATGTACCAATGCCAGGAACAGAGTGTTTTCCAAAATACACAGGGCAATGCATGGTAATGAGGAAGGCCATTTTAATTAGGATTGTCCACAACCTGTGACAACACACTGGGCAGAGTTCTGGTTCTGGTCATTCTACCCCATTCAAATTTGTTTTTAACGTCAATAATGGTGTTGTTAATAATGTATGGAAAATGGCATATTGAGGTAAAACTATCCAGCAACAAATGAGCTTTGCTTCCCTATTTAGTATACATCCACATTTGCTAACAGCTCTTAACCCAATCTCCAGTCTCTTTAACTACATGTTCTACTGAAGAAAACCCAAAAGAGAGTCGGACCTGGAAAAAGCCAATGGCTAGTTAAATAGCTTGCTAATCATGTAAAAGAAACATCACAAAGAATAGGTAATTTGAAGTACAAAAAGAATAAGTAATTTGGAAAGCACATACATACCCAAGTGGCCAAATGATTTATGCCTAATGAATTGGGGGGGGGGGGGGGGGGGGGGGGGGGGTGTATTCATTTGCAATTAACAACATTTCTCTGCTGTGTTAGGCCTACCTACCTGTCATTGAAAATGCTGGGCTCTGTAGCACAGTTGCTACAGACCCAGAGGATCTCTCCCTTATGAGCCACATTCTGTAAGTATGCGATCCCTACCAGCAGTAGACATGTTGGAGGGACCTTGTCTGGCTTCTGCTTCTTTAAATATAGCATGTTCTCCTGGGAATGTGTTTTACATATATAATTAACACAATAAGATGTTCTGAGGTTGCTATGTCTTTGTATCTTGGTGCCTGGTAGGGAGATAAAGGAGGAGGAGAGAGAGGGGAGAGGGAGGGAGGGAGGGAGAGAGATGGAGAGAGTGAGAAAGAGCAAGAGAGAGAGAGAGTGTGTGAGAGAGAGACAGAGAGCGAGTGGAGTAGTCTACTGAGAAAACTGAGGTCTAATGGATATAGTTGATAGTAGCTTTTGTTACCTTTCGGTCACTGAACTTGAAATAACACATAGCTGTGGGAATCCACTGGGACGTGGGTCATCCTGAAGAGGATATACAACAACGCCCGATGGCTAAGAGGCTAAACTCCCTCCTGCCAATGCTAAAACCAATCCAATGCTTTCATGTACAGGACAGGAAGCATGCTAAGGCATACTTCCGGAGAAGTATGCACCAACGCCTCCCACCGATGCTTACCCCACCATTGCCTTGCCTCTCCCAGAAATAGACGTCACTCCAATACATAGCCAAAGTTGGGAGCACACGCCCGAGGGCTAAACAGGAAATTATCATTAATTGGATTCATTATGATGTTTGCACAAGCTCTTTCTCACCCTCTCTCTCTCTCTCTCTTCCCCTCTCTTCCTCCCTTTCACCAACTGTGTGAATGAACATCACGTTTCCCCAAAAGTCTGGGGTTTAAGCGAAGCATATTTAGAAAAGCTGGCTAGGGGTGAAGGTCTGGTTAGGGCCCTTGTTGAGGCCCCGGCCTCCGATCGCTGGGGCCCATAACATCCATCAACAGTAATAAAGCTCTTTGACACAGTGGTCCGAGCTCATCCATCATTCCTCATTTAAGACACGTTTGGCTTTCCACTGACAGACGTGAGGGATTGTTGTCATTAGAGGCAGATCTTTTGTTTTGATGGCCCTTTTAATGGGGTTGCATTAGGGAAAGTCCTAGGGGCCAGTTTCGGGGTGATTAAGCAAGCAACACATTTACAAGAGTCTAATTGAGACTACAATGCCAGGAACCTACAGAGTGCTCCGCCCTATGATGAAGTTCTGCAATTCCGCAGTTCCACGAAAATGCTGAAGTATTGCCATTGTGGGGGTTAGCTAGCCTATAACGATGGACTGAGGACTAATGCGATGCACTTTAGGGTGTTTGTGACAGAGGTGTTTAAAATGTCATAAGACACATTTAGAGGATAGGGAAAGGACATGTGGCAACACAGGATAATTACGGTAGTAAAAGTGAATTTGTTTTGTCACACATGCAACTTTGTTATTGTATTAGTAGCTTGGACTAGCCTGTTCGACATTCAGATTATAATTCGATGAAGAAAAAAAAAATCAAACTGATTTTCTCTTTGCAATGAATTAAATCAGGTAAAGTGGGAATACATTTGCCTGCCCTCGATGAGACATGCATGGGCATATTACAAGTTGTTTGGAGACTAACCCATGGCCTAATTGTAGAATGATAACAGACAAGACAGGGAACAGACATGAAGCAAAAATCACCTGCGATGGAGGACACTTCCTCTGTGCCAGGAGCAATCACATTAGATTTTTTTTTTTATATATACTTCTGTCACTGGTGAAATACTTAAAAACTGGGTCATCGAGACCCCCATTTCTAGAAACCAACTTTGAAATATTCATGTTTTCTTTTCCCTTGTTTAAACATACTTTTGTATCTGATTCCCCAGTCCCTATTACTCATTAAAAATGTTTAACAACATTTTAATTGAATAATTAATTACCTTCTGCTGGGAACCCCCCTTAAACTTCAACAGGGGAGTCATCAAAAGCAGAGAGAAGGCAGCCATCACTGATAGGAAGTAACAGAAACTAGTCGTTTTGGCGCGGAAAGATGACATCAGCAGCAGAGAATCGTAGTGCTGGTCTGAATAATCGTGGTGCTGGTCTGAATAATTATCCGAATGTAAGCATGGACCATTCGGAAAGATTTGCCAAAGATCTGCCACAATGCTAAATATAAAACCGAACACTATGTTCTCAATGTAATTCCATTTGTAATATTCAAAGCTGACTTATACCAGTTCTTAATGAATGAGACTACAAATTGTATGTTCACTTGCATTAGCAAAATCAAAACCTGATCAACCTAAGCTAGTGCATCAGAAATAGATTGCATCTACTATATTGTTGATAGGGATGACTACCTGTGTTGAGCTCCATAATGATCCACAGACAAAGTGAAATTGTATTTTTTGGGGGGTTTAATTTCACAATAATCTATCAATTTACACCCATTGAGATCAATTATGCCTTACTGTGTGCTCCAATGCTCTTTTAACTACTCTACAGTCCACAACTCTATTGCAGCCTACCGATCCAACACCTCTCTCTCTCTCTCTCTCTTCCTCTCCTTTGTCTGTCTCTTCTTTCTCTCTCCTCTCCTTGTCGCCTATTTAGCCTGTGCATTTGATTAGTTAATCGTCTCTAGTCCTCAGGTGGGGCAAGCGCTCTGCTTCTCGTCGAGCTCGCCAAGCTGTTCTGTTGGAAGGGAAAGCAAGCAGCTGTGTTTACAGCCTGCCTGGGTCTTGGCGTACATTTACCAGAATCTATTATTCAGATCTCTCAGTATCAGAGCGAGATCTCCAGCCACCTGTCTTGCTGTCAAGCTCACCCTTTTGTGAGCTTTCTGTTCGGAGCAAATTATGCTCATGTTGATGAATTGAGTTTTTATGAGTATTGCTAACCAACATTCCCTCCTGCGCTGAGCCAGGGGCACCCGGCCCTGTTGTGTGAGAGAGGAGTCTGTAGTCAATGAGCAAATGTTTGGTAGAATTTAGGCTCATCCAGTAACAATCCCGGCCGTTTTCTCTCTCTCTCTCTTTCCCAATCACTTGATAAAGATGCCGGCACTTGTCAGGTGGATGATTTTGTGAACTAAGTTTATGTTGTAATATTGTGTGTTGTGTGCGTGCGCGTGTCTGTGTGTGTGTGTGTGCACGTGCTCTCGTGTGTGTGTGTGTGTGTGTGCTTGTGTTTATGCCCAACAGTCTCTGATTGCTTTCGCATTTGATCCTTTTCTTATTGCTATTAACCCCTCTACTTGAATCAACTAAGGAGAAGGTGTGACGTTCTGATGCGCGTTGCTAAAGAACAAAAGGGGTCTTTGAGAATGGCTTTCTCTTGGAGATGCAGATACCTGATGGGTTCGAGGCGAACTATCTCCCTTTCCTTGGACTCCATGTCTGCATTTTTTTAATTAACGGAAGGTACATTAACTCATCACAAGTGACGATGAGCACCCGGATAAGTTATAACATGATTCGTAATTTGTAAAGATTTTTTTTTGCTTTCATCTTCACTTCTAGTTTGCATAAAACGAATTACACTGTAAGTGGTATTCATTTCAATGTTCTCGCCACAGCGACGTATATCATTCTAGCTGTGGACTTAAATGCTGCACACGTGTTTTGCACAATGTGAAAGATAAAGGAGGTGCAACGTTACACGGTATACGTGGAACACAAAGTGATAGATAGCCATGCTGCAAAGAAAACATCAATAACAATTAGATAATGAGAGATTCAGATTGAATGTGAACTTCATGTGCGTAGCAAACGCTCGGGTTGGACATACCAGTACACACTTTGGCTACTCTTGTGAAGACCAGGGAAGGGCAATTTCACCAGGAGCATTCCTACTACAGGTTTCTATAAAAGGACTTGGGACTGAAACGAGCTGGATGTAGGAAGGCACTTGCAAGACACCGATGTGTTTTCAATGTTTATTTATACACATTGTTGCCTTGCAAGTCTGCTCGTCCATTTCCAATCCTATTTCGATTAAAGTGTCCCTGCAGGAGCCTGTATGCGGGTGAGTTTAGGGTGAGGTGATGGCGGCGGTAGAAAACATAAATCAAAGCAGGTCCAAGGAATTGTAATCCTCGCCGAACATTTTGGACTGATTGATATAAATAACATTGCACCCACCATCTGTCCAAACCCAGGGACCTTTCCAGTTAGTGTTGAGCTGCAACGGCAGAATAATTAATGAATGGTGTCCTTTGTTCGGGTAATAAAGACAAGACAAATTATGTTATAATCCAACTGCTGCTCGTTTGTCACGGCCAAATAAAATGTCAAATAAAAGTGAGAGGGCCACAGTGCTTGTTTAATGGAGTGAACGGAGGCAGGCGATGCTACCTGTTCCAATGGTTGACAGGAGGGAGGGGGACGGAGGGAAAGGCTGTAAAGCTGAGTAAGACGCTCAGCCCAGTGAAATCGAGCAAATCACGTTAATCACTCCTCCTCACTTTCATATTCCACATTTGTGTCGGTGTCTGTCTTCTGTAGGGTAAAATGGCGACTGAGGTTTCCCCGTGTATCCTTGTTCAATTTGGAGTCAAAGACGTGCAGAATAATCACACATGTATTGATGAGGAAGTGAAGGATATTACCGTGCACAAATCAGTATGCCGGAATGCCTGAGAGAGGGTCTGAAAATATCACAGGTTGAAATGGTGGTGATCAGTGTGCAACATGTGAAACAGCGTTGTCAGGTATTCTTGACCTGAGATCTTAGGTTGGATCTCTCGTACTGATTTATAGAAACGCCTCAATTGAATGTAAATCCCCCAATCTTACACCTCTCCGCGTCAACGCTGTAGTTTTCTTTTGAGCTGAAAACGAAACTCCGTTTAACTAAGGAGTCTATGGGGCCATGTTCGAAAACGAAGTGTGAGTCAACCGATTGACATTCGTAACACGAGAGTCAACTTTGATGCGCCAAACAACAGACTCTCCAGATACAGGAAATCACTTGGCTTTGGTCATCTTCTGATTGATGGACACGTCTCCATACAAATAAAGTATATGAGATAAGCCGTATATTGGCTACATATACAGCAGTACACAAAAAACTTTATGTCTAGAACTTAATGTAGAACCTTTTTACACAGAGGGTTCTACATGGAACCCAAAATAGTTACACCTTGAACTAATAAGCGAACCAAAACGGGATCTCCTATCTATGGGGACAGCCGACACCCTTTTGGAACCCTTTTTTCTAAGAGTGTAAGAATGGGGGTGATCTACGGACAGATTGGGGAGCAAGCTGCAGGTTTCATTGAGTCAAGACAAGGACAAGGGAGGGTATTATACCTACTGAGACAGGCTGAGGGAGACATGAGGGAGTCCCCTGCCTATGCTGCTACTGCCTGACCCAGACGCCCATCTATTATTCACTATCTTGATGAATGGACTGGCCACATTTGATACAACATACTAATACTTTACAGCAATCACAGAGCTCGTATCATTATTGATGTTGATAGGACAATCTAGATCCAGAGATACATACTGTATATGCGTATTTCATCCACATCAAATTCTCAGAAGACTAGCATTATATCCTTACTAACAAAAGGGAGAGCCGCATTGTGCAATCAGCGTCGCTCCGTACATATTAAGTAGCACAACATCTCAACCGGAGTTCATTTTAATTAGAGGGGAATTTGATCAGGCCCGTCTCCCACAGGCGCCTGTCTTTTGATGTTAATGAAACAAGCCGTACCTTGGATAAGCAGTCGACTCTCTCTCTCCGAAGGGTGATGAGAGAAAGTTCTCAGCGAGCAGAGCCACACAGCTCAAAACTACAGGGAGATGTCAAAGGAAACACTGTGATCTTCAGGCTGTGTTGGGACACAATGAATGAACTCCTGGAAGCCCAGTGAGATGCTCTGAGGGATTATCAATGTTAATGCATCGTCTCTGTCTTCGTTATGCTGGTATGTATGGTGGTACATAATGAATGATTAGTATTTTTTTGTTGGTAGGAGATATTATTATTTGAATTCATTATTTGGGTATCAGGTATATGCAGGTTAACATGAAGAGTGCCATGATATTCTGGGATATACTAGATGTCTTGTACTTAAGGTCCTCTGCTCTATTTTATTTCATTGAATTTTATTGGATTTTATTTTCCCCATCAAAAATAGAATTGTTGGTCTCTAATAAATGTCTCTGTCTGTGCCCCTTGATGCAACGTGAGGCTGATCCTTATATGACCAAACAAGTCATTTAAGTGAAAGAGTAAATAATGGCACAAGTAGATAAATGGGTCAATTAGTTTAAGTTCTAGGCCTGGTCTGTTGGGAACTACCTATGGCCAAAGGGTAGCTCTGCGCTCTCTCTCTCTCTCTCTTATCCCTCTCTGCCCTCTCTCTCTCTCTTATCCCCCTCTCCCTCTCTGCCCTCTCTCTCTCTAATTCCATGTCCGTTGTGCCCGTCTGTACAACGTTCGCAACCCTGGCACCCGTACAGGCATCTGCCGCCTGGCATCGATGCCAGCTCTGCCAGTTCACCGCGTACATACAAACATCTGCTTCCCAGCACAAAGGGGACACACAGCTACTTGACAGGTTAGCCCTGGATGAGTCTGGCCTCGCTGCCCCTGTCCTCTATACAAACAGCCGAATGTTTCCTGTCAGGCCATTAGCTGTGATAGGATCAGTACAGGCCCCATTAAGCCATCAGTGTCCACCTGTGATAAAGACAGCAATTTGTTTTCTTAAAGCCCACTTAATGTCCGTTTAACTCAATTTGTCAGGAAATGCACAACAATTTCCTTCTCGTTCTGCCCTAGAAATATGGTTGGTAGGGATTCAAAATTCAAAAACTGAAGGAGGGCGCAGTCAGGAGGTCAGGATACATATTCAAATGAGGGTATTATTAAATTGCTCTCCTCTCGTGTTTTAAGTATCATGTTGTGCGGGGGTAGGAGTGAGAGGTGGTGTGTTTTCCCCCCCCCGCTCCCCCCTCTCCAAGCTGATTTCTGGACAGCGGCTTAGGGGGTCTAGTAGTTGTTCCATCCATTAGCCTCGGTCCATGGCCCTTGCCTTTCACTGAGAGCCTAGATACACTGTCCAGTGTGAAGTATTATTGATACATTTGATGTAGCGGAGCCCAGTAAAGACACGATCGGCCTCACCGAAATCACAGTATGAAATGAGATTCCTTCATGACCGCCCCGCCAGTACACAGGCGCGCACCTCGCCTTCGCACACACGTGTACACACACACACACACACCGCCTCTCGAGTGTAGCAACTTAACAGCCCGCAGACATCTTTTAAGGCTTTGTCGGAACGTTCGTCAGAGAAATTGGAAAAAGGCACCTGACCCTTTGATCCGTGCTGATCCCAAGTGCGCCGAGAACTAAAGTGAATATTTACAAGGCTACTCCTATCGCCTGTTCCTGGTGCTCCCCTGGTGAAGTTGCATCCGCCCGGGCCGGTGAGGCAGGAACCAGAGAATCCCCCACCCGGTAGCGGTGGAGTGGTATTGTCGACATCTGTCGCGGTTGGAGAGCTCAGTGCACAGGAAATGGGGTGTCACTGGGAGTGCTAGTTGGCCATTATCCTGGCATCCTAATGGAGTGTGGGCAGTTCGCAGGGGAGGGCGAGGGGAGAGAGGGGGAGGGGGGGTCTCTGGATGGGCATGTTTACGCACAGTTGGTCAGAGACTGCTACCGCTCTTCCTCCCCCCTCATCCTCCACCTCCTACACCCACCTCCCCCTCTGTGCCGGCTTCCCTGCATCCCATCTGCCCGCACCCAACTGCCCCCGACGGGATGGGGATGAGGCTGGAGCAGGGAGCATGCGCCAGACAGGGCCCCTAGCTCCTACAGGAGGCAGAGAGGCATTAGGCCATTAGGCAACTCAACACGCCGGCATGTGATTGGAAACACACAGCGAAGTGTCCTCTCTGTGTGGAGGCTAACCTCATGCTAGGAAATCTATGTGCTGTGGCAATATACAGTGCCATTAATATAATGTAGTCAACCTGCCTTGAATGGTCTGGACACTGCTGTTTACTAAGTGGTTAGAGGAATCAGAAAATACTCTTAACGGTCTCAGGTGGATATAGCTTGATAAATGAACAAAATAACAAATTAAATTGCATTATTTCTGTAACAGTTGATGGCGAGAAGCCCATAAATCCCCTCCATCATATATAATACATATAGATCAACCAGCGTATGAATATGTGACCTGTGGTTCTAATGTAATCCAGTGAGTGAGGTGGTTGCCCTGAGACCTTCATTAGTCTTCACAGGCAGGCCATTAGTACCGCGGTAAAGTCACTACCTATTTACTCTCCCTGGGCAGCAATGGACTAATGTGTTGGTGAGTAAATAGCTACATCCCTAATGGTACTCTACACCCTATATAGTAATCTACTTTTGACCAGAGCCCTGGTCAAATATAGTGCACTATATAGGGAATAGGATTCCATTTGGTATGCACAGAATGTATTAAGTGTGCCTCTTACAGACTCTGTTGCTTCGTCAATACAGCAGTCCAGATGCAGGCAGCGCAAGGATTATCACAAGTGTTAGATGCTCAGCCACTGAAACTTAAAAGAATCCATTCATTTGGCACTCTGCCTGTCCATGGCAATTATATACAGTAACACTAGTGTCATGGGAAAAAAATGATGTGTTCCCAATTTACATTGAATACGTTCAGTTGATATAGAAATATACAGTACCACTCTAAAGTTTGGACACGCCTACTCATTCAAGGGTTTTTCTTAATTTTTGACGTAAAAACTATGAAATAACACATGGAATCACGCAGTATTCAAATAAGTGTTAAACAAATCTAAGTATATTTTACATTTGAGATTCTTCAAAGTAGCCACCCTTTGCCTTGATGACAGCTTTGCACAATCTTGGCATTCTCTCAACCAGATTCATGAGGTAGTCACCTGGAATGCATTTCAATGTATGTCATTATAAAATATATTTTGATTTGTTTAACACTTTTTTGGTCACTACATGATACATGAACACTACATATGTGTTATTTCATAGTTTTGATGTCTTCAGTATTATTCTACAATGTAGAAAACAGTAAAAATAAAGAAAAACTCTTGAATGAGTAGGCGTCCAAACCTTTGACTGGTACTGCATATATTAAGCATAGTGAAAAGGTGATCCTTACTCATATGGGTGTTCCTTACTTCCATCAGTTTAATGAATGTATGGATAGATACACTGATTAATAGTATAGAAACAAACTGGTTGGCCACAGTAAAACATGTATGTCATAATTGTCCAACCCATTTCTTTACACTGTGTATGAGAGTATCATGTTGTCCATTGTGGAATATGGCTTTCACATCAATAAGACTTGTGATCGACTGCTCTCATTTATCACTCCTGCAGACCTACGGACTACATAAAGATCCCATCTCTGTCAAACGTTGTTCAAAAACAAAATGGTCTTCCCACCCTTCTCACACACACACCATCTCTCTCTCTCTCTCACACACACACACACACACACACATGCACGCATGCACGCATGCACGCACACACCATTTCCAAACACATCATGATGGATGCCTCAGTTTCCCCCAAGGTCAAAGGTCATCCAGCGCTCCCCCAAGGAAGATAGATGAGTCTCAGTTTAGCAGTCAGACACCTCTCTCACTCAGCCTTGTTTTCTTTACCATAAGTAAGGATTAACCAACAGCAACCAGCCAACCAGTGTGTGTGTGTGTGTGTGTGTGTGTGTGTGTGTGTGTGTGTGTGTGTGTGTGTGTGTGTGTGTGTCTCTAAGGAGGTGCTGTGATGGTAAATTATTAGGGCTGGGTGTATGTTGCAATAGAAGCTGATGGTGTTCCTGTAATTGGAATCATTGTCCATTATGTGGCAGAAGTAGCTCTAATTCCTCTCAGAAACAGCCATTAGAAAACTAACAACGTTCACTTAAATTCACTCCTGTGCATTGTGCAAGTTCTTGCTAACGCATGCACAACCAGTCTGATTGCACTACTAACATACACTGAGTGTATAAAACATTATGAACACCTGCTCTTTCCATGACATAGACTGACCAGGTGAATCCAGGTGAAAGCTCCCTTATTGATGTCACTGATGTCCCTTATTGATGTTAACTCCACTTCAATCAGTGTAGATGAAGGGGAGGAGACAGGTTAAAGAAGGATTTTTAAGCCGTGGGACAATTGAGACATGGATTGTGTACGTGTGACATTCAGAGGGTGAATGGGTAAGACAAAAGACTGAAGCACCTTTGAACAGGGCATGGCAGTAGGTGCCAAGCCCAACGGTTTGTGTCAAGAACTGCAATGCTGCCGGGCTTTTCATGTTCAACAGTTTCCTGTGTATTTCAAGAATGGTCCACCACCCAAAGGACAGCCGGCCAACTTGTCACAACTGTGGGAAGCACTGGAGTGTAGGGTCAACGTTCTGCCTCACTTTTGATAAAGGGATCATTTAAACAAATGCACAGCATCCAGGATGGGTTGAAGGGCGTTTCCTCCCAAGCTATTGTCTCGTGTAGGCCTTAACCCTCTCCAGTTGAAAACGAGACTCACTGTATCACACGTGCTCCCCTGCATTACACTGAGCCAGAATGTGTCATGCGATTATCCTTCTTTTGTAGTTTTGATGGAGCGAACGTACTACCACCAATCACAGTAAATAATGGCATCGGGCAAAGAGAGGCTGGCTAACACACAGCGATGGAGCTGATTCAGCAACAAACATATTACAAATGTGTTGCAGGGTAAGTGGACAACAGTCCCTTGACACCCTGTTACCTTTAAGCCTTTGTTTCCGATCCATCACAGAGCGGTGGATTCACATCATTTGGAGAGGGGGGGGGGGGTGGGACTGGCTGCAAACGACACACCGCTGACCAGGTGTAAAACAAGAGGGACTTGTTACCGAACAACAAGGAAATATGAACAGCATACTGCGTCACTCGAGTACCCTTTTACTCCATGTAAAGGCCCTGTAGAATCAGCGAAGGGGATGTGCGTTCTATGGAAATAACGAACGACGTGGAAGATGTGGCGTTATTTTCCATGTCTTGCAAGGAGCCCTGAGAGTTCAACAATGCCAATAATGTTTTCAATTCAACGTTTGTTTTCAGAAGCAGCTCAAACATAGAACATGTACGAATGAACTGGAGCCATTGACTTCGACCTTGCTTGATATACCGTGCGTTATAGGGAAATAATATGCGCTCTAGAATGCACTTTAAGCCAATTAGAAACAAGTATTCAACAATGCCACGGTGTAAACTCTAATATTGTATTTCTAACCACCACATTATTGTTGGATTCAGGACGGAAAATGTTTTGTAAAAAAAATTTAAATTGCAAAATCGTTTATTGACATATTATATCAATAGTGACATTAAATGAACAAGTGTTGCACAAGTGGAAAGTTGAGCGTTATACTTTACATTTGTAGAGAGAATTTAATCGGTGCATAATCTAGCCCAGCAGTCACCTGCAGCTAGGTGTGCTCTCCTGCTGAGACCCAGTCGACTGTGAGCTGTGAGCTGATGGGTTCGCGCCAAGCTATTAATATTAAAATCCCTAATAGGAATAGCAGCGAGTGGTGATCAGAATATGTTACAACGTAAAGATGTTGGAAGACACTCCAGGCCCAGTGAGATGAAGCATCAAGGTAACATCTCATAACTGACTGGCGGGCGGCATCTATTTGAACCTGATGGAAGGAAGCCAGGTTTTTGGTTGATATCATTTACACTCTTTGTCAACTGAGTCGAGTCAAACTTTTCTCTCTGTCTCTGTCTCTCTCGCTCTGTCTCTGTCACTCCCTTTTTCTATCACTTGGTTCATCTCTCTTTCTCTCTCTATCTCTCTCTGTATCTGCCTCTATAGTTTATTTCTCTCTTTTTTGTTGCCCCCCTCTCTCTCTTTCTCTTTCTCTCCTCCAGTCCGTACCACTCTCCACCCCTCCATAAGGCTGATATGACCCTGGCAGTGACAGTAGGAGATGGGAATGCTGTTCTAGAGGCTTAGGGCAGTGAACTCCATTCTGATCTAATTGCTGTCCATATTACCACAGTGGTGGTGACTGCTGGTAAGGTCTCAACAGACATGGAAGGGGAGGGACACTCTCTTCACAGACACTGAGCGAGTTCACCGTCGTATCTCCCTACCAACACACAGAGGATTACTTTACAATGAGAGATCTCACTCAGGATAGAGTTGTATGGGTTCACCTCTCATTCTCCCAAAGCTTTGAGATAGCAAGAAGCAATGTTAACGTTGATCAGATAGGCTCTGAAAAATCTTTGGACAACCTCTTTGCCTCGTTGTTTCTCTATCACCTTTTTTTTTGTCCGTTACAAAGCTTCCTGACTGAGAGAGAGGGAGCATTGCATGTTACATCGAACTGTGGCTTGCTGTTTTATTTGGCCACACATTCTATTTGTATTTTATGTCACCTTGATTTAACCAGGAAGGCCAGTTGAGAACAAGTTCTCATTTACACCTGCGACCTGACCAAGATAAAGCAAAGCAGTGTGACAAAAAACAACAACACAGAGTTACACATAAACAAACTTACAGTCAACAAACTTACAGAAAAGTCTATGTACAGTGTGTGCAGATGTAGAGGATTAGGGAGGTAAGGCAAATAAATAGGCCATGGAGGCGAAATAATTACAATTTAGCATTAACACTGGAAATAGATGTGCAGATAATGATGTGCAAGAAGAGATACTGCGGTGCAAAAGAGCAAGAAGGTAAATAACAATATGGGGATGAGGTAGTTGGGTGTGCTATTTACAGATTGACTGTGTACAGGTACAGTGATCGGTAAACTGCTCTGACAGCTGATGCTTAAAGTCAGAGAGGGAGATATAAGACTCCAGCTTCAGTGATTTTTGCAGTTTGTTCCAGTCATTAGCAGCAGAGAACTGGAAGGAAAGGCAGCCAAAGGAAGTGTTGTCTTTGGGGATGACCAGTGAAATATACTTACTGGAGCGCTTGCTACGGGTGGGTGTTGCTATGGTGACCAGTGAGCTGAGATAAGGCGGGGCTTTATCTAGCAAAGACTTATAGGTGACCTGGAGCCAGGAGATGATTGTGGACTACAGGAAAAGGAGGACCGAGCATGCCCCCATTCTCATCGATGAGGCTGTAGTGGAGCAGGTTGAGAGCTTCAAGTTCCTTGGTGTCCACATCACCAACAATGATCATGGTCCAAACACACCAAGACAGTCGTGAAGAGGGCACGACGAAGCCTATTCCCCCTCACGAAACTAAAAAGATTTGGCATGGGTCCTCAGATCCTCAAAAGGTTCTACAGCTGCAACATCGAGAGCATGGTTGCATCACTGCCTGGTACGGCAATTGCTCGGGCCTCCAACCGCAAGGCACTACAGAGGGTAGTGAGTACGGCCCAGTACATCACTGGGGCTAAGCTGCCTGCCATCCAGGACCTCTATACCAGGCAGTGTCAGAGGAAGGCCCTAAAAATCATCAAAGACCCCAGCTACCCCAGTCATAGACTGTTCTCTCTACTACCGCATGGCAAGCAGAGGAATTAACAGATACCCCCATCGCGACGTCCCCAAAGGCTAACTCTCTAGCCCTTGCTATCTCCTTGCTTGCAAATTCGGCCTGCTAACTGCTAGCTTGTTTAGCCCGGTCCGCTAACTGCTACCGTGTTTAGCACCGTCTACTAACTGTTAGCTTGTTAGCACAGGCCTGCTAACCGTCTGAATCGCCGCGTCCCAAACACTCACTGAACCCATATTTACTTTCTATCCCTTTTCGATTTTTAATTTGTTTATACCTTCCGGTAACCTGCCTCACCCAATGTGATACGGAACCGCTATTATCTTTACATTTTTAGAACACACTCAAGAACCTCCAGAAGCTAACCAGCTAACTGGCTACAAGCTATTTGGTCATTGTTAGTTTTCTAACCTGGATAACACTCACCAGTCCAGCTTCCCTGCCCCATCCACCGCTGCCCCTTGGACACTGATCACTTGGCTACATAGCTGATGCATGCTGGACTGTCCATTAATCACGGTAATCCATTCTGCTTGTTTATGTTTTATCTGTCGGCCCCAGCCGCACTTAGGCTCTGTGTGTAGTTAATCCGACCCTCTCTGCCTAATCAATCGCCATTCTACCTGCTGTTGTTGTGCTAGCTGATTAGCTGTTGTCTCACCTACTGTTTTAGCTAGCTCTCCCAATTCAACACCTGTGATTACTGTATGCCTCGCTGTATGTCTCTCTCAAATGTCAATATGCCTTGTATACTGTTGTGCAGGTTAGTTATCATTGTTTTAGTTTACAATGGAGCCCCTAGTTCCACTCTTTATACCCCTGTTACCTCCTTTGTCCCACCCCCCACACATGCGGTGACCTCACCCATTACAACCAGCATGTCCAGAGATACAACCTCTCTCATCATCACCCAGTGCCTGGGCTTACCTCCGCTGTACCCGCACCCCACCATACCCCTGTTTGCGCATTATGCCCTGAATATATTCTACCATGCCCAGAAACCTGCTCCTCTTATTCTCTGTCCCCAACGCCCTAGGCGACCAGTTTTGATAGCCTTCAGCCGCACCCTCATACTACTCCTTCTCTGTTCCGCGGGTGATGTGGAGGTAAACCCAGGCCCTGCATGTCCCCAGGCACCCTCATTTGTTGACTTCTGTGATCGAAAAAGCCTTGGTTTCATGCATGTCAACATCAGAAGCCTCCTCCCTAAGTTTGTCTTACTCACTGCTCTAGCACACTCTGCTAACCCTGATGTCCTTGCCGTGTCTGAATCCTGGCTCAGGAAGGCCACCAAAAATTCGGAGATTTCCATACCCAACTATAACATCTTCCGTCAAGATAGAACTGCCAAAGGAGGAGGAGTTGCAGTCTACTGCAGAGAGAGCCTGCAAAGTAATGTCATACTTTCCAGGTCCATACCCAAACAGTTCGAACTACTAATTTTGAAAATCTCTCACTGTTGCCGCCTGCTACCGACCCCCCTCAGCTCCCAGCTGTGCCCTGGACACCATTTGTGAATTGATCGCCCCCCATCTAGCTTCAGAGTTTGTTCTGTTAGGTGACCTAAACTGGGATATGCTTAACACCCCGGCAGTCCTACAATCTAAGCTAGATGCCCTCAATCTCACTCAAATCATCAAGGAACCCACCAGGTACAACCCTAACTCTGTAAACAAGGGCACCCTCATTGACGTCATCCTGACCAACTGGCCCTCCAAATACACCTCCGCTGTCTTCAACCAGGATCTCAGCGATCACTGCCTCATTGCCTGTATCCGCTACGGAGCCGCAGTCAAACGACCACCCCTCATCACTGTCAAACGCTCCCTAAAACACTTCTGTGAGCAGGCCTTTCTAATCGACCTGGCCCGGGTATCCTGGAAGGACATTGACCTCATCCCGTCAGTTGAGGATGCCTGGTCTTTCTTTAAAAGTAACTTCCTCACCATTTTAGATAAGCATGCTCCGTTCAAAAAATGCAGAACTAAGAACAGATATAGCCCCTGGTTCACTCCAGACCTGACTGCCCTCGACCAGCACAAAAACATCCTGTGGCGGACTGCACTAACATCGAACAGTCCCCGCGATATGCAACTGTTCAGGGAAGTCAGGAACCAATACACACAGTCAGTCAGGAAAGCTAAAGCCAACTTCTTCAGGCAGAAGTTTGCATCCTGTAGCTCCAACTCCAAAAAGTTCTGGGACACTGTGAAGTCCATGGAGAACAAGAGCACCTCCTCCCAGCTGCCCACTGCACTGAGGCTAGGTAACACGGTCACCACCGATAAATCCATGATTATCGAAAACTTCAACAAGCATTTCTCAACGACTGGCCATGCCTTCCGCCTGGCTACTCCAACCTCGTCCAACAGCTCCCCCCCCCCCCGCAGCTACTCGCCCAAGCCTCTCCAGGTTCTCCTTTACCCAAATCCAGATAGCAGATGTTCTGAAAGAGCTGCAAAACCTGGACCCGTACAAATCAGCTGGGCTTGACAATCTGGACCCTCTATTCCTGAAACTATCCGCCGCCATTGTCGCAACCCCTATTACCAGCCTGTTCAACCTCTCTTTCATATCGTCTGAGATCCCCAAGGATTGGAAAGCTGCCGCAGTCATCCCCCTCTTCAAAGGGGGCGACACCCTGGACCCAAACTGTTACAGACCAATATCCATCCTGCCCTGCCTATCTAAGGTCTTCGAAAGCCAAGTCAACAAACAGATCACTGACCATCTTGAATCCCACCGTACCTTCTCCGCTGTGCAATCTGGTTTCCGAGCTGGTCACGGGTGTACCTCAGCCACGCTCAAGGTACTAAACGATATCATAACCGCCATCGATAAAAGACAGTACTGTGCAGCCGTCTTCATAGACCTTGCCAAGGCTTTCGACTCTGTCAATCACCGTATTCTTATTGGCAGACTCAGTAGCCTCGGTTTTTCGGATGACTGCCTTGCCTGGTTCACCAATTACTTTGCAGACAGAGTTCAGTGTGTCAAATCGGAGGGCATGCTGTCCGGTCCTCTGGCAGTCTCTATGGGGGTGCCACAGGGTTCAATTCTCGGGCCGACTCTTTTCTCTGTATATATCAATGATGTTTCTCATGCTGCGGGCGATTCCCTGATCCACCTCTACGCAGACGACACCATTCTATATACTTCCGGCCCGTCCTTGGACACTGTGCTATCTAACCTCCAAACGAGCTTCAATGCCATACAGCACTCCTTCCGTGGCCTCCAACTGCTCTTAAACGCTAGTAAAACCAAATGCATGCTTTTCAACCGTTCGCTGCCTGCACCCGCACGCCTGACCAGCATCACCACCCTGGATGGTTCCGACCTTGAATATGTGGACATCTATAAGTACCTAGGTGTCTGGCTAGACTCTAAACTCTCCTTCCAGACCCATATCAAACATCTCCAATCGAAAATCAAATCAAGAGTCGGCTTTCTATTCCGCAACAAAGCCTCCTTCACTCACGCCGCCAAACTTACCCTAGTAAAACTGACTATCCTACCGATCCTCGACTTCGGCGATGTCATCTACAAAATTGCTTCCAACACTCTACTCAGCAAACTGGATGCAGTTTATCACAGTGCCATCCGTTTTGTCACTAAAGCACCTTATACCACCCACCACTGCGACTTGTATGCTCTAATCGGCTGGCCCTCGCTACATATTCGTCGCCAGACCCACTGGCTCCAGCTCATCTACAAGTCCATGCTAGGTAAAGCTCCGCCTTATCTCAGTTCACTGGTTACGATGGCAACACCCATCCGTAGCACGCGCTCCAGCAGGTGTATCTCACTGATCATCCCTAAAGCCAACACCTCATTTGGCCGCCTTTCGTTCCAGTTCTCTGCTGCCTGTGATTGGAACGAATTGCAAAAATCACTGAAGTTGGAGACTTTTATCTCCCTCACCAACTTCAAACATCTGCTATCTGAGCAGCTAACCGATCGCTGCAGCTGTACATAGTCTATTGGTAAATAGCCCACCCATTTTCACCTACCTCATCCCCATACTGTTTTTATTTATTTATTTTTCTGCTCTTTTGCACACCAATATCTCTACCTTTACATAACCATCTGATCATTTATCACTCCATTGTTAATCTGCATAATTGTAATTATTTGCCTACCTTCTCATGCCTTTTGCACACAATGTATATATAGACTCCCCTTTTTTCTACTGTGTTATTGACTTGTTAATTGTTTACTCCATGTGTAACTCTGTGTTGTCTGTTCACACTGCTATGCCTTATCTTGGCCAGGTCGCAGTTGCAAATGAGAACTTGTTCTCAACTAGCCTACCTGGTTGAATAAAGGTGAAAAAAAAAAAAAAAAAAAAAAAAAAAAAAGTACCAGAGTGCCAAGTCTAGGACAAAAAGGCTTCTCAACAGTTTTTACCCCCAAGCCATAAGACCCCTGAACAGATAATCAAATGGCTACCCGGACTATTTGCATTGTCTTCCCCCCCAACCCCTCTTTTACGCTGCTGCTACTCTCTGTTTATCTTATATGCATAGTCACTTTAACTATACATTCATGTACATACTACCTCAATTGGCCCGTCCAACCAGTGCCAACGCGCTTTGGCTATCTGCATTGTGTCCCGCCACCCGCCACCCACCAACCCCTCTTTTACGCTACTGCTACTCTCTGTTTATCATATATGCATAGTCACTTTAACCATGAACCTAACTACCTCAATCAGCCCGACAAACTGGTGTCTGTATATAGCCATTATTTTTCACTGTCTTTTTACTGTTTTTTATTTGTTCACCTAATACCTTTTTTTACTGTTGGTTAGAGCTTGTAAGTAAGCATTTCCCTGTTGTATGAGGCGCACGTGACAAATAAACTTGAATTTGATTTGGCGACGGATATGTAGCGAGGGCCATTCAACGAGCGCATACAAGTCGCAGTGGTAGGTAATATATGGGGCTTTGGTAACAAAAAGGATGGCACTGTGATAGACTACATCCAGTTTGCTGAGTAGAGTGTTGGAGGCTGTTTTGTAAATGACATCGCCAAAGTCAAGGATCGGTAGGATAGTCTGTTTTACGAGGGTATGTTTGGCAGCATGAGTGAAGGAGGCTTTGTTGCGAAATAGGAAGCCGATTCTAGATTTAATTTTGTATTGGAGATGCTTAATGTGAGTCTGGAAGGAGAGTAGTCTAACCAGACAACTAGGTATTTGTAGTTGTCCACATATTCTAAGTCAGAACCGTCCAGAGTAGTGATGCTAGTCGGGCGGGCGGGTGCGGGCAGCAATCGGTTGAGGAGCATGCATTTAGTTTTACTACCATTTAAGAGCAGTTGGAGGCAACGGAAGGAGTGTTGTATGGCATTGACACTCGTTTGGAGGTTTGTTAACACAGTGTCCAAAGAAGGGCCAGATGTATACAGAATGGTGTCATCTGCGTAGAGGTGGATCAGAGAATCACCAGCAGCAAGAGCGACATCATTGATATGTACAGAAAAAAAGAGTCGGCCCCCATAGTGACTGCCAGAGGTCCGGACAACAGGCCCTCTGATTTGACACACTGAACTCTAGCTGAGAAGTAGTTGGCGAACCAGGCAAGACAGTCATTTGAGAAACAAAGGCTATTGAGTGTGCCGATAAGAATGCGGTGATTGACAGAGGCGAAAGCCTTGACCAGGTCGATGAAGACGGCTGCACAGTACTGTCTCTTATCGATAGCGGTTATGATATTGTTAAGTACCTTGAGCGTAGCTGTGGTGCATTCATGACCAGCTCGGAAACCAGATTGCATAGTGGAGAAGGTAGGGTGGGATTCGAAATGGTCGGTGACCTGTTTGTTAACATGGCTTTCGAAGATTTTAGAAAGGCAGGGCAGGATGGATATAGGTCTACAACAGTTTGGGTCTAGACTGTCTCCGCCTTTGAAGAGGGGGATAACCGTGGCAGCTTTCCAATCTTTGGGGATCTCAGACGATATGAAAGAGAGGTTGAACAGGGGTTGCAACAATTTCGGCAGATCATTTTAGAAAGAGAGGGTCCAGCCCGGCTGATTTGTAGGGATCCAGATTTTGCAGCTCTTTCTGAACATCTGCTGTCTGGATTTGGGTGAAGGAGAAGCGGGGCGGGGGCTTGGGCAAGTTGCTGCAGGGGGTGCAGAGCTGTTGGCCGGGGTAGGGGTAGCCACGTGGAAAGCATGGATAGTCGTAGAAAAATGCTTATTGAAATGATTGATTATCGTAGATTTATCGGTTGGTGACAGTGTTTCCTAGCCTCAGTGCAGTGAGGAGCTAGGAGGAGGTGCTCTTATTCTCCATGGACTTTACAGTGTCCCAAAATGTTTTAGAATTAGTGCTTCACGGTGCAAATTTCTGTTTGTTTGAAAAAGCTAGCCTTGGCTCTCCTAACTGACTGTGTATATTGGTTCCTGGCTAATATAATATAGTAACCCATTTCTTAACAAATATATTCGACAGTGGATTAAATAGCACACAGTATTATGATTTTCTCCTGCTATTTAATAAATCGCGATCTGTAGCAAAGAAATTCAACAATCAAAACAGTCGCTACAGTCCCCTTAACCTGGTAGAACCTTTTGTCATGACACAAAAGAAGAGAAAGGAAATGGGTAAACAATGTGTGAGAAAAGAAGTTACTGCTACGCTCAGCATCTTCGAGAGCTTGAGTGGTGAAAGTGACTGTTTGATTTATCACAAGGAGAGCTAGCAAGAAAGTACAATTTTCTACCTTAGCCGCAAACAATAATTCATAATGATAAGAATACCTGATAGGGGACCTTTCTCTGGTGCAGGTCTAACCCACTAAAATGATCCTAAGAAATGTCAGAGGCTTCCCAGGTAACTACTTTAAAATCCATTAGGAACCAGTCGTGATAAACGTAACTATGGCCTCTCATATGCTGTGATAACAAACTGAGTAAAGATAAATACCCGAACAGCTGGTTCAAGGTATATTATAGAGAAGCAGGTTTAAATGTCAATTAAAATAGTACCACCGAGTTGTTAGACTGTTCGCTGTCTGTGTTCCTTATGCATCACAAAGGTGAAGATTGTGTGTCCCTCCCCCCCGCGCTCCCCTGGGAATCTATACCAAAGCAAAAATGTGAACCGATAGTTGCGTGGATATCTGTGGGAGTGGATATCTGTGGGAGTGGATATCTGTGGGAGTGGATATCGAATTCTGGCAAAAGTTTGATTTACACCACGGCAGATTTGGAGTCCTCGAAATCATCCCGTCTGTACGTGTACCATGGACACACATTGATGAACTGTATAGGGGAAAAAGTACACCACATGTTTTTGTCGTGCTGTCCTGTTTTCTTCTGTTGACCTTTCAACTGGAAATACTTAGAACGAGTACTTCTAGCAACATCATGCATCACTGTTTAATGGTGTGTCACAAAAGCCTGCCTGGCTACTACAGTCGACTTGTACACGTGTTTTATCGCCACGTAGGCAGATTACGAGGAAGCTAATTAACTCAAAACTCTTTGAACAGGCGCTTCTGAAATCCACAGCGTCTTTTGTCTTAAACTCCTATTTCCAGCTCTCTGAAAGTCAGGAATATCACTTCTAAAATAATGTCTCAATAGCTTAAGCATAAACACGGAATTCGAATACAGAAACCGAGGCTTATACTGTGGAAACAATAGGGAATCGGCGAGCAGTTGCATACGGTACGTGTACTCGTATTCTCGCCATTGACGCTCGGGGGGGAAAAAAAGAGAGAACATTTATCGAATTGCACTGTGCTCAATGGCATCAATTGCAACTTATTCTCAGAGGTGCTCATAAAAGCAGCAGTAGAACTGCTTCAACAGGTTCTAGTGGCAGATATCAGTTTCAGTTGGATGATGTTTAAGTCAAATGGATCTGGAATCTAGATAGAGAGGTAAGGCTGTGTGCTGGGAGGGTGTATGTGCAGAACGCTGTTACCGGTGGGGGCAAGGAGAAGGGAAGTGAAGGGAACAGACAGACACGGCTTGGAGGAATCTCAGTCCCCTACTACAGAACTTCCCCCAATGGACTGTAGGCTCTCGCTCTCTCTCTCTCTCTCTCTCTCTCTCTCTGGTCCTGTAAGTGTGTACTGTGGGGCCTGCAGTCATGCCTTCCCCTGGGTGTGAGTGTGTAGAGCCATGTGGCTCTGCTCGGATCGGTGAAAAATCAAGCCCAGGGAGGGTGAGTAAGGTGGGGGTGGCAGCCCCTCTGTGGGAGGCAGCCAGGCCTACAGTGGGCAAGGAGGACGGTGGGCGATGGGGGTGGTTGGATTGTGGGGGTGGGGGGTGGGGGTTCATCTGGCTATGATGATGTGAGCCTATGTGTGCGTGTGTCTTTCGGTTCTCCCTCTGTGCCTGGCAACCAAGGCTGCTGAGCCCCCACGGTTCCCACCGGTCTCAACGGAACAGGAAGCGCCAGACTCTAGATGATAACGTTAGCGATGCTACAATAGCTCAGCGTGTGTGTAGCGTCACATGCTGGACGCCTATATGAAATAGGATCTCCATTTGTAAGCATTAAGGGAAAGCCACAGAAAGCCAAGTAGCGTCCTGTATAAGACGAGTTCTCTCACCTCTCTATGTTCTGACAAATCAAAAAACACCGGTTGCACGGTTCTAGCATCCCCTTACCTGTACATATTATGCTTCTCTAGCAGCTCAAGGCTTTTTAGTTCTTCATGTCACTCAAATGCTCCAATATTTATAAAGTTGCAATGTTTCATAGCCGTCTTGATATTGATAATTGCACCGTTCTTTTCTTTTCCTCTGTTTCTGTCAGAGGCGTTTGAACAATTTTCCTATCCTCCATTGGAACGGTAAATGATACATTATGTTTATAATAACAAAGACATGGGCCAGTGTCACTTCAATTAATATGTAATTCACCCCCCCCCCCAAAAAAATTGAGTTTTGTTTTAAATGCTGCCAAATTCTTACGCGGTGAAGCATCATTTCAGTAATGAGAACAAACGGTACTTTCCTGTGAAATCCATATACATGGCATTACTATGTAATTTTGCGGGCCTTTTATTACATTTTCTTTATCTGGCTGCAACTCACTCTAGTCTACGGTATGTTAAGAAGGTGTTTAGGGGGATATTGTATGGGAGTGATGTATTTTACTGTACGTGGAAGAGGATGTCCTTTTATCCTACTATCTCGTTATCGAATAAAGAAATGATCCGTTAAAAAAAAAAGACAGTGTTTAACGGCTTTGGTGGTGAGGTCTCGTGTAGATGAGCGCTGGTAATTGTTGACGTGGCTAATTAAAGGTTCACACATAGAGTACCTGGCTCACGCAGCGAAGCTCGGGGTGTCGAAACAATGAAGGGGAGAGATTGTGACAGGTCATTATGTGGCACAGGAGGGAGAGATCCTTATTTTGCCCTCATTATAATCCATAGGGTTTTAATACTGACTCTACCCCAAAAACCAAACTGCCCAATACGTCCTCACATTCGGAGACAATAACGTCAAGTTAGGTTCATTAAAAAGTGGGGGGAAATCTAAATGTCTAACTTCTTGACATCGATGAGGAAATCCGTGACATGAGTCTCAGGCTTTGTAAGCAGTGAAAAATGTGTAACGGGCATTATTTAAATAAACTATATGCCACCATTATAGCATATTTACACTTCTAACCAGGGGTTAAACTGTGTGGGAGACAGTATAGGTGACAGCACACAATGGGAATTTCAACTGAAAGGATTCCTGTTGAAGAATATAACAACAGTGGGAAAGTAACCACTGTTAGGACAGTTCCATGGCCTACAAAATCCAATTTACCCCTACTTATAACTTCAAAAACACAATGATTGCGTTTCGTTTTAACAGTGCTCCAGCATGTGTTTCCAGTATCTAGTGGGATAATGTTATTCGAGACATGCAGAAAATGAAACGTCTTGAAGAAGGAGAGTGCTTGTCTTGCTATACTCCCGGATCAAACAAAAGCCAACAGTAAAGTGAATACCGACCAGCATGATATCAAGTCTGTCCCTTGCCATGCCAGATGCAGAGACAATCGAGGGAGAAAGAGGGAGATGGTTGACAGAGAAAGAGAGAGAGAGAAGCGTACTAATCCATACAGCTCTTATGGGCCAGCGTCATACCCCAATCCATGCTGTGAACACTACAGCCACCCTGGCACATTTCATTGGCCATGTGGCCAAGCAGCCCCCTGGGGATATTTTAGATCCCACCGTGTTGCAGTTACCTTCAGCACAGGTGGCCGAGCTGCCCCCTAAAACCACCCTAATATTACAGCTAAATCCACAGGCCCGGTGGCTGTGGCACAACAACCTTGCCTGGCATTAGGGGAGCAGTCTGTTTAGTGTTTAAAGCCACATGCCAGTTGGTGCATTAGTCTGATTGCGAACTAATCAAAATGGTGGATGTTTCTCTCTTCCCAAAATATTCCCTGTGATAGGCCTATGATGTTAACATAACACAACACACCTCACATGGAGATCCATTATCCATCCCATAATCCTCCTGGACAAGCTGCACTGAAAAAGAACAGGAGGCTTATGGGTAAATATTGCTGACTGGCACAGGCCCAGATCCTAATAAGTGCAGAATGTAGCTAGTTGGCAACTGGGTGGAAACAGACAGCTAAATCAGAGCACAATCATGACCTATTTTGGTGTGTGTGTGTGTGTGTGTGTGTGTGTGTGTGTGTGTGTGTGTATGTGTGTGTGTATGGGCCATAGGGACCGATCGCATCTTCTCCAACCCAATCCCAGTCGGCGTCACAGAGTCTGTTCACCCTGGATTTTTTTTTGTTCTTTGCCCGCTCTCTCTCTCTCAGTGAAAACAATCAGAAATAAAGCAGCCTGTACTGTACGGGGGTACGGTACTGATGTACATTATATACATAGGAAATACTGTAACTATGTAGGCACCTCACCTACTGATGTGGTCCACGTTTTCTTTCTTTTTCTTCCCCCTCTTTATCTTCTCCCCCCCCCTTCAGAGGCACCTAATTAAGAACCCCGGACTCATTTACATGGACATGCTTGATCTAAATTACACTCCAAACCACACCAAATGAGGATCATCTGTGAATGTGAAATGTTTTTTCCCCCCTCCCCACGTCTGGCAGGGAGAGCCGAGCTAGGCAGGGTCCAGGCAGCTAGTCAGAGCCCAGGCAGCTAGGCAGCTCTGGAGGGCACATGTTCAGATGATGAGAGGGATTATGGTTTAACATTCTCCTGAGACCTGGTCCCATATCCTCCTCTATCCCAATACTGCAGACTAACTGGGCAGGACAGAATCACCCACAATTACAGTATCTGACTGAAACTATACTCAGATCTGTACTTTGTCAACATGACAGTAAAAGAGGCAGTTGATGCAGGGACTGTCTGGGAATATGGCTATTCAAATCACACCCCCACTTTCTACTGTACAGTAAGCCAGGTTTTGGTTGTAGTACTGTCTACCCTTAGGTCATACATAACACATACGAACATACACTATTTTACACAGTATAGTTCGCTAAAATATTGTATCAATATATTGCTCTCAACACATTATTCCAAGATGGCGTAGCAGTCAGACGTCTTTGTACTCGTCCTGTCGTGCCCCATGTATATATATTTGGATATCTTTTCCTTCGCATATCCTTTTTTATATTTTTCTAAACCTCAACTTCAAATACTCTCCTGCAACCCGCCTCACCAAATGTGGTGTGGATCTGCTTTCTTCTAAAGTTTTCCTTTGCTTCGTTACCGGAAACCCCCAAGAGAAGCTAGCCAGCTAACTTGCTACTAGCTAGTAGTCAGCTAACCACTGCTAGCGGTCATCAGCTAACCTTTAGCTCGGAAAACTCTCACCAATTTGCACAACACGATTCAAACCAGAGCATACCGGACTTATTTTCTCTACATATCCCCGGATTCCCACCGCAAGCTTTGAACCTTTTCACCTGGATCATCGCAGCTAGCTAGCTGCAATCCGAGTGGCTACTACCGGCTAACGTCTCTGTCCCGAAGCAAGCACCAATTAGCCTGGAGCTAGCCCATGCTAGGCCCATCTCCCGGCTAGCTGAAGAGGTCCATCAGCCACTGTACAATACATATTTTGCCAATGGGCTTTTACTGCCGGTACGGAGCTCCTTCACGACTGGACTATCGACGTAATCTGCCCGAGGGGGTTATTCAACTGGCTCCTACGTTGCGACGACCCCTGAATGCCCATCTGCTACTCGCGGCCCGCTAGCTGTCTAAAGCATATTGGACTGTTAGCTGAAGAGATCCATCGGCCAATTTCTTTGGCCACTATACCTATTTTGCCTTCTGGACTGAACCCCTTTGCTACACGGAACCGTACTACTCCATCACGACTGGTATATTCGACGTAAATGCATGAGGACGCTATAACAGACTTCCTCCGTCGCGACGTCCCTCTAAGGCCATTCTGCTAGCTTGCTAGCTCCGGCCAGCTAGCTAGACTTCTATGATCACTTGGCTACGCATGCCTCTCCCTAATATCAATATGCCTTGTCCATTACTGTTCTGGTTAGTGATTATTGTCTTATTTCACTGTAGAGCCTCTAGCCAGCTCAATATGGCTTAGCCAACCCTTTAGTTCCACCTCCCACACATGCAGTGACATCAGCTGGTTTAAATGTTTCTAGAGACAATGTCTCTCATCATCATGCTTTGGTTTACCTCAAATGTATTCACATCCTTTGTCTGCACATTATGCCTTGAATCTATTCTATCGCACCCAGAAACCTGCTCCTTTTACTCTCTGTTCCTAATGTACAAGACGACCAGTTCTTATAGCCTTTAGCCATACCCTTAACCTACTCCTCCTCTGTTCCTTCGGTGATGTAGAGGTTAATCCATGCGCTACAGTGCCTAGCTCCACTACTATTCCCCAGGTGCTCACATTTGTTGACTTCTGTAACCGTATAAGCCTTGGTAACATGCATGTTAACATTAGAAGCCTGTTTATAAGTTTGTTTTATTCACTGCTTTAGCACACTCTGCCAACCCGGATGTCCTAGCCGTGTCTGAATCCTGGCTTAGGAAGGCCACCAAAAACCCTGAAATTTCCATCCCTAACTATAACATTAACTGACAAGATAGAACTGCCAAAGGGGGAGGAGTGGCAATCTACTGCGGAGATTTCCTGCAGAGTTCTGTCTTATTATCCAGGTCTGTGCCCAAACAATTTGAGCTTCTACTTTTAAAAATCCACCTTTCCAGAAACAAGTCTCTCACCGTTGCCGCTTGCTATAGACCACCCTCTGCCTCCATGTCACGTTCTGAACATAGTTTGGTTATTTTATTCTTTGTTTTAGTATGGTCAGGGCGTGAGTTGGGGTGGGCAGTCTATGTTTGTTTTTCTATGTTGGTTTTTGTGTTCGGCCTAGTATGGTTCTCAATCAGAGGCAGTTGTCTCTGATTGAGAATCATACTTAGGTAGCCTGGGTTTCACTGTTGGTTTGTGGGTGTTTGTTTTCCGTGTCAGTGTTTGTCGCCACACGGTACTGTTTCGGTTTTCGTTCGTTTACTTTATTGTTTTGTATTTTAGTGTTCACTTCGTTTCATTACATTTTACATCATGAACACTTACCATGCTGTGCTTTGGTCTGATCCTTCTTCCACCTCTGAATGCCGTTACACACCAGCTGTGCCCAGGACACCATATGTGAATTGATTGCCCCCCATCTATCTTCAGAGCTCGTGCTGATAGGTGACCTAAACTGGGAAATGCTTAACACCCCAGCCATCCTACAATCTAAGCTTGATGCCCTCAATCTCACACAAATTATCAATGAACCTACCAGGTACATCCCCAAAGCTGTAAACACGGGCACCCTCATAGATATTCCTAACCAACTTGCCCTCCAAATACACCTGTACACCTGCTGTTTTCAACCAAGATCCTCGACTTCGGCGATGTCATTTACAAAATAGCCTCCAACACTCTACTCAACAAATTGAATGCAGTCTATCACAGTGCCATCTGTTTTGTCACCAAAGCCCCATATACTACCCACCACTGTGACCTGTTGGCTGGCCCTCGCTTCATACTCGTCGCCAAACCCACTGGCTCCAGGTCATCTACAAGTCTTTGCTAGGTAAAGCCCCGTCTTTTCTCAGCTCACTGGTCACCATAGCAGCACCCACCCGTAGCACGCGCTCCAGCAGGTATATCTCATTGGTCACCCCCCAAAGCCAATTCGTCCTTTGGCCACCTTTCCTTCCAGTTCTCTGCTGCCAATAACTGGAACGAACTGCAAAAATCACTGAAGCTGGAGACTCATATCTTCCTCACTAGCTTTAAGTACCAGCTGTCAGAGCAGCTCACAAATCACTGCACCTGTACATAGCCCATCTGTAAATATCCAATCCAACTACCTCATCCCAATACTGTATTTATTTATTAATCTTGCTCCTTTGCACCCCAGTATCTCTACTTGCAGATTCATCTTCTGCACATCTATCACTCCAGTGTTTAATTGGTATTTTGTAATTACTTTGCCACCATGGCCTATTTATTGCCTTACCTCCCTTATCTTACCTCATTTGCACACGCTGTATATAGACTTTTTCGACTGTATTATTGACTGTTTGTTTATTCAATGTGTAACGCTGTGTGTTTTATGTGTCAAACTGCTTTGCTTTATCTTGGCCAGGATGAAGTTGTAAATGAGAACTTGTTCTCAACTAGTCTAGCTGGTTACATAAAGGTGAAATAAATAAATAAATAAAAAAGACAGACAGAGAGAGAGAGAGAGAGAGAGAGAGAGAGAGAGAGAGAGAGAGAGAGAGAGAGAGAGAGAGAGAGAGAGAGATGGTTTATCCATTTCACTTGCTTTGGCAATGTAAACATAAGTTTCCCATGCCAATAAAGCCCATTGAATTGAACTGAGAGAGAGAGAGAGAGAGAGAGAGAGAGAGAGAGAGAGAGAGAGAGAGAGAGAGAGAGAGAGAGAGAGAGAGAGAGAGAGAGAGAGAGAGAGAGAGAGAGAGAGAGAGAGAGAGAGAGAGAGAGAAATGTTCATTTATTTTCATTTTTGTATTTTACCTATTTGCACATCGTTACAACACTGTATATGGACATAGTATGACATTTTTAAAATTTTGAGTGTATTGTTTACTGTACATTTTGTATTGTTTATTTCTATTTGGTTTATTAGCTATTTCACTTGCTTTGGCAATGGAAACATATGTTTTCCATGCCAATAAAGCCCCTTAAGTTTAAATTGAGATAGAGAGAATACGTGAGAGAGAGAAAGAGAGATAAACTATTTATGTTCTTGCTTATCTAGCTGAACCGTTAAGCACAACTCTGTGACGTTTCTTTTTAAAACACTTTGTTGTGAGTTAACTGTACTTTTTAGGGAGGCAGTGCCTTCCCCCCTCTGATCCCCACTATCAAACAACTGTATGTACAGTATATACAGTACCAGTCAAAAGTTTGGACACACCTACTCATTCAAGGGTTTTTCTATGAAATAACACATATGGTATCATGCAATAAACAAAAAAGTGTTAAACAAATCAAAACATATTTTATATTTCAGATTATTCAAAGTAGCCACTCTTTACCTTGATGACAGCTTTGCACAATCTTAGCATTCTCTCAACTAATTTCACCTGGAATGTTTTTCCAACAGTCTTGAAGGAGTTCCCACATATGCTGAGCACATGTTGACTGATTTTCCTTCCCTCTGTGATCCAACTCATCCCAAACCATCCCAATTGGGATGAGTTCGAGTGATTGTGGAGGCCAGGTAATCTGATGCAGCACTCCAACACTCTCCTTCTTGGTCAAATATAGGTGTGTGTAATTGTCTCTCTGAGAAACAAATGAGCGCAAACCAGATGGCATGGCGTATTGCTGCAGAATGCTGTGGTAGCCATGCTGGTTAAGTGTTCTTGAATTCTAAATAAATTCCAGACAGTCTCAACAGCAAATCAGCCCCACACCATCACACCTCCTCCTCCATGCTTCACAGTGGGAACCACACATGCGGAAATCATCCATTCACCAACTCTGCGTCTCACAAAGACACGGTGGTTAGAACCTAAAATCTCAGATTTGGACCAGTCTAATGTTCATTGCTCATGTTTCTTGGCCCAGGCAAGTCTCTTCTTCTTACTGGTGTCTTTTAGTAGTGGTTTCTTTGCAGAAATGTGTCCTTCAAGGCCTGATTCACGCAATCTCCTCTGAACAGTTAGGCTGCAATTTCTGAGGCTGGTAACTCTAATTAACTTATCCTCTGCAGCAGAGGTAACTCTGGGTCTTCCTTTCCAGTGGCAGTCCTCATGAGAGCCAGTTTCATCTAAGCGCCCAATGGTTTATGTGACTGCCCATGAAGAAACTTTCAAAGTTCTTGAAATGTTCCGCATTGACTGACCTTCAAGTCTTAAAGTAATGATGGACTGTCATTTCTCTTTGCTTTTTTTGTGCTGTTCTTGCCATTATATGGACTTGGTATTTTACCAAATAGGGCTATCTTCTCTATACCACCCCTACCTTGTCACAACACAACTGATTGGCTCAAACGCATTAAGAAGGAAACAAATTCTTCAAATAAACTTTTAACAAGGCACACCTGTTAATTGAAATGCATTCCAGGTGACTAGCTCATGAAGCGTGTTGAGAGAATGCCAAGAGTGTTGAAAGCTGTCATCAAGGCAAAGGGTGGCTACTTTGAAGAATCTAAAATATGAAATATATTTTGCTTTGTTTAACACTTTCTTGGTTACTACATGATTCCATGTGTTATTTCATAGTTTTGATGTCTTCACTGTTATTCTACAATGTAGAAAATAGTAAAAAGTAAACAAAACCCCTTAAATTACTAGGTGTGTTCAAACCTTTGACTGGTTCTGTATATATCACATATTGTGATGATGTGGTCAAGGAGACCAGGTTGCTTTAGTGTACCTTCACAAACCCATTGTCTATTTATTCTGCTGCTGTGGGAATTCGAGGGAATTGTTTTCTGTTTCTCTAAATGCAACACAGTGGCTTAGTTTACCCCATGTGTTAGGATTTTGTTAATCCAACAAACTCAAAGAAATAAGGCAAAGACCGTTTCGACAACTGTAGATGTTATCTGAAAGTGATTGTTGTTGCTTCCCTGTGTAACGAATCTCCTCGTCGTTTGAGGAGGAGTAGGAAGGATCGGACCAATATGCAGCGTGGTAAGTGTCCATGTTAATTTATTAGACTGAACACACTAAACAAAATAACAAAGTGAATGGAAGAAACGAAACAGTTCTGTCAGGTTTATACACAAAACAGAAAACAACTACCCACAAATCAGAGTGGGAAAACAGGCTACCTAAGTATGGTTCTCGATTGACAGCTGCCTCTGATTGGGAACCATACCAGGCCAAACACATAGAAATATAAACACAATAACAAAACATAGAATGCCCACCCCAACTCACGCCCTGACCAACCTAAAATGGAATCACACAAAAGGAACTAAGGTCAGGACGTGACACCCTGGTCCTCCCGATTTCCCTATGATTGCCATATTCTCCATAATTGCGAGACCTGGAACCCAACAAATACATTGGACTTTGGTAAAGTATGAGAACATTCTGAAAGAGGATTACAGTTGTTTGGTCTACATAGCCTACATCTGTCAGGTAAATGAGTGCAAGTCATTCTTGAGTGCCAGTCCTTCTTTGGTATAGGGCAAACCCTATAATTAGATATAATGCATGAGATCTGGTCCTTGTCTCTCTGCTTTTTGAGCAACACATTAGCACTGCATGAATCAGCCTAAATCACGTGGGTTACTCTATTATCATAGCACTACTATTCATATATCTTCAGGGTGTGCCACCGCATGATTTCTAATTGAGCGCCACCCAATTTGGTCATTAGTTAATAGCTACATAGCGTAACTCGGGGAAATGGGCAAATATTGAAGGGGTGGAGTTAATAGTGTTGCATTTTATATTATATTGCATTTCAAAAGGGGTTATTGTGTGTATAATAAGCTTTAGATTTCTCGAACAGAAGCGTCCAAAGTCGAAGATATTATATATTAATATTCTGATGAGAAATAATGGTTCAGTCCTTTTTAAGCAGCCGTTTGATCCCTGTAACATGTCTGGTAGTAACGTTTCCACGACGACTGGAGCCTATATGAAGCTTATACAGAGCAATGGTCATAGCCAGCGGCAGTGGGGGGTGGGGCATGGGGCATGGGCCACCAACCTTCCTATATCCTGTTGTTCTCCGGTCAAAACAAGATGCTGATTAATTACCATTGGCATCTTTAGCAAATGCATGTCAGTTCCTGTTTGGGTTTTCAATCAGTTATCTGATCCAGCAGAATGTTAAGAGGACACCACTGGGTATTCTGGCCACTGGTTGGTGGTCTGTGTGCTCTAGGGAGCGTGGCTGGTCGTTACTAGTCGCCACACCATACAGACGGGTTGTGTTTTTACCATACATGGTTTTCATTACCTTGGGTTTGAAGCACCATGCAGTTTTAAATCATGAGATTTCCTTTGCCATGTGTGTTGACTTCATTGCCACAATCAATGCAGTATTGTTGCTATCAAAATAGATAACGCGGAAGAAAAATATGATGAGGCCAAGGTGGCGGTTAAATAAAAGGAATAAAAACACATGGACAATAGAGGTATTGTAAAAGTTCTGGCTATGTAGGCCTACCAATGATGCATATGAACAATATTCATATACTGTATGTATGTCTATGGTTGGTGCATCTACAAAGAATGCATGCAGTCTACCATTTCATATCCTGTTTATAACCAAGGCTGTTCCACCTCTGAATAACTTCATCAGGAGGGTAATGGCAGAGTGTACACTGTCATTAGACAGAGATAATAAGTACAAGGTCAGGAGATTTCAGAATTATCCCGTCTTTTCCCTGCAGTTCTGTCAGATTCATAAAGTTGTGTTCTAGTGCTGGTTCACATTAATCAGCATTTTAATTGCCACTTACCTCATATTGTGTGGGGAATAAGGCCAATTTCCCTGAGTCTTCTCTTTAAGTAAAATGAACCAGGTCTTTCAGAGAGAGAGAGAGAGAGTGGGAGAGAGCGAGAGAGCGAGAGAGAGAACGAGAGAGAGAGCGAGAGAGAGAACGAGAGAGAGAGAGAGAGAGAGAGAAAGAAAGAAAGAGATACTTTATCAATATAAATTTTTTATATGTATTATTATTATAATAATAATAATAACTATTATTATTATTATTATTATTATTATTATAGTAGTTGTAGTAGTCGTAGTAGTAGCAGTCGTGGCAGTAGTCGTCATAGCAGTAGTAGCAGTCATAGTAGTAGTAGAAGTAGTATTAGTAGTAGTAGTAGTAGTAGTAGTAGTAGCAGTAGTAGCAGTAGTAGTAGTAGTAGTAGTAGTAGTAGTAGTAGTAGTAGTAGCAGTAGTAGTAGTAGTAGTAGTAGAAGTCATCGTCATTGTCATCGTAGTAGTAGTATTACATTTTATATTATTATTTGACTTTCTCATTCAACATACAGTTAGTTACATTATGTTAAGAATGATTTGGTTTGAGTTTCCAGTACTGGAATATAAGGATGTACATAAAAGCATGTTCTGTAACTTACCCGTCTGCATTCTGAGGACTGTAATTACTCTCAGTCAAGGTGATTCATGGACATTGCTTAATACATTTCCTGTAATTAAGTGTCCACCTACAACTAGACTGGAATCAATTACCGTTTGTTGACATCATTTCCTCTAGGTATTAATGAGGTATTAGCAGTGGAGTTTCACGTTGAAAGTTGTCATGTTACCCACCTTGAGGTGCTTACCTTGCTGTTTTCCCTCCCCTCGGAGAATGTTTTACCTTAACAGTTCAAGGTCAACTAATAATCAGTTACCACAGCACTGTCAATAAGCAAGACATATTTGGGCTGGAACTGAGTAAGTCACATCATTTACAATATTCCCCCTTTGCAATACATGATTGCCACCAACACAAATCCAAAAGTTGACCCATATCCACTTTATTCCGTCAACATCTGTGTCATAACTGTGGGAGTGTGACTTAAACTACCGTGTTCAGGTAATCATCTTGAATCTTTTGCCATGTCTTCCTTTGATGGGCAGTTTCATCAATTACAATTAAAAGCTGTGTCTCAACGCCCAGCTGTTCAGCTGCTTAAACAAACACGCATTCTCCTGAAAGCAGATGACTCATTAGAAACAGCAGGAGATGACCTTTTCGTGAAGATGGTGACACGAGTGGAAGGTCAGTGTCACCACTAAATGGCAGACCCCTAAGTGAATGTCAATCTCATGTATTATTGTTGTGCCGCTTCGCTGTCATCGTCAAATGAAATATTACGCAAGAATGAATTCGCTCATTAAATCAAATCTGTTAGCCGTCTGCATCCGTAAGACAGGTTAGGACAACGTTTTCACACTGAAGCTACATGCATACCTTCTTATTCTCCTTGAGCCATTTTGAGGAATTAATAGGATTCGTATACAGATTATATTTGCTTCAGTCTTTGAGAACTCTCAGAATAATAGTATGCATTACGTTTTTTTTTCTCCCATTGTGCACCACAACAAAGGAAAAAGGGGCTCGCTCTAGTTCCAAAAAGTTGGATGCCAGTATGTACAGAGGGGGCTGACTGGTCTAAGTTTAAGAATTGACTTGATCCTGCTTTAATGAAGACCGTTTGTCCCGGTCTTGACAGCTTTGGACCAGAGCCTCCCACCACAGGGTGCATCCCAAAATGGCACCCTCAAAAGTAGTGCACTATGAAGGGAATAGGGTGCCATTTGGGAATGAGCCACCGTCTTTCCGTCTTGTTTCAATGCTACAGTTCTAATGGCTCCCGAGGCAACATGCTGGCACCCCTGACAGGAGAGTCCCCCAGTATTGACAGTCATTGTCTTCCAGCCTAACCTCAGCTAACTCTAGAAGCAGAACTATTTCAAAGCATTTTTGAAGGCTGGAAGCGTCTCTTACTAACTACTGCAAGGCCAGGCATATTATATATAATAATAACACATACAGTATGTTACCTTGAAAGCTATAGTGCCACACCATCAAGAAAGCTTCAGTGATATAATCGCTGACCGAAAAAACAGAACGATTTCACCTTTCCACGCATTGCATGCGGACTACAGACAATGTACTGTATGCTGTGCCTACCACCTTACACACTTTTCATTTGGTCACAACACCAGGAGTCACCCTGAACTTTTCTAGTCATCAATAGTGATGTCATTAGAAGTAGAACTCGGAAGAGGAGGAGACGTGCCTCAACAAGTAGAGGCAGAAATCCATTTGCACAGCACACCTCCTTACTCTTACTTAGATTGCCTATTCACTTGTTTATGGGGAACTGTGCCCGAAACCACCTGCAAAGATAGCAGTTAAAGTGCAAAGCATTTTAAGCAATTTCCTAGGGCCTTTTGAGGTTGAATATACCAGATCCAGGATGAATTCACCAATGGCTGCTCGACTGTTTCAGCACTCATCAGAAAGCAGTGATGGTGTGAGATGTAGACTTGTGCTTCCACTGTTTTACTGTTAGAGGCGTACATGCCCTGGCAAGAACAGACTTTCATGCATTTCTTAGAATTCTGGAGGGGAAATCAGCTCAACAATGACTGGAATAAAAGTATGGCCCAGGTTAATACAAAATGATGTCAGTATGAATTTCAGCGTCCAATCACTTGAACTGAAGCAGTTGAACACGACAAGTGGGGAATAGCCAAATATGGACACATCTTTTCGGAGACATAAAGGCAATCCTTCACCTCAATGTGAAGTAACAGTAGGTCTGTGCAGTCCGCACAGAACAGACAGCATTTGTAGTTTAGTTTCCCAAATTCAGAAAAAACACGTTTTGAGAATGAAAGTCGCTGCTAACTATTTGAACTGAATCAGCATATATAGACTAACAGGTAATATGTGTATATTACACCTTGCTAAATAGATATTGGCCTCTAATGAATATGATAACTCTACACGGCCTCTATTCACCGCCACGTGATTGGCTGAAAAGTAAGAACTGCAAACAAGACTGAGTCAGCACACACTACCAAGATGTCATTTAGTTTGCTCTGGGTCAACAGCTTCCAGTCATCTAACATAGCGGTCCTCAACGCTGTGGCAACACTGTCAAAGAACTGATAGCATGAGGGGAGAATGGGGACTATATAAGTAATATGTAAGTAAATATTGAACATAAATAAACATACTGTATCATAAAGTGAACATAATCACATCCCTAATAACACTTGCGGTAGTGTTTTCTATTAGGGATACATGATTATGTTATCATTCGTTTATCAGAGAATTTACTTCTGACAATTAAACCATTAGGATGTTCATTTGTGATTACGGATGAATGAGTTGATTAGAGGAGTTAAATGTGTACAGAGAGGTTGGACTGTGTTCAGTAAATATTGCTCAAAGACAGGACATCATATCATATCAGTGGATTGTTCACTTTAATTAATCCTGAAACCTCTCAAAATTCCCCCCTGGGATTCATTATCCCAACCAAAATCTGCATTCTTAATGATTTAATTTAGGAAAATGTTTGTGGAAATTGCAAATTATAAACAATTTCAGAGCAATTATTTATTTGTTAAAATGTAAATTAAACACAATAGAAAGCCAAGAAAGTGTTTTTCCCTAACACTTGAAAGGTAGAGAGAGGTACCATACTTAAAATGAAAGCAATTAGCCACATAAGAAATGCTTTATAACTGATTGCCTTGACTAAAACTTCAATGAGATCTTGTACCATTGTAAAGACATTCTCATCCAGCATATCAAATGGCGGAGGAGGGGTACTGCTCCCACCCTTTTTTTATGTAACAAACAAGCCCCCATCAAAGATATAATTAATGGTACTAGGCCAAAACTAAAACAGTCCATCATGGTAGAGATGACTGGGAGAGACAGAAGTATGGCCTTTGTAGTCTCATCATGATCACAAAACCTGTTTGGAATCTCTGTATTTCCATGGGACTTTGTTGTAGAACTACCGAGGCATCCAGGGTCACACGCAATTAAAACTGGGCCAGCACTTGGTCTTTTTAAAAGCCAACCATAATAGACCTATACAGTACATAGACCACCTACGTTTAAGAGTTTAAATATACCACGTTGGATTATTCACTAGAGAGAAAAAACATGTCTGAATCACTTTAATGGCTATATTTGCGTGGCCTAAGAAAAACAATCACTATCAGCGCAATATTTGCCATCATTTTCTGTAGGAATATGCTTTATTCACTCATATTATGCTTCCTGATGTGATAATACCCAAAACACAATGATCCTCTTATGGAAAACAAATTAACCCGATTTTGCAATGATTGTCTTCCTCTTCTGGTAAGGAATAAGAAGGATCGGTCAAAATGCAGAGTGGTACGTGTCCATGATAACTTTAATAACTCAGAACACAAGAAAATACCAAAGAACCCATAGGAGATCTGGGTGGGCATCTGTCCGCGGTGGCGGCTCTGGCGTGGGACGTGGACCCCACTCCACCTTAGTCTGGGCCCACTTAGGTGGTGCCTTTGGAGCGGCGACCCTCGCCGCAGACCCCCGGCTGGGGACCCTTTCAGCGGGCCCCGAATAGACGGGTGACTCTGGCAGCGCCGGAGTGAAGGGCGACTCTGGCAGCGCCGGAGTGAAGGGCGACTCTGGCAGCGCCGGAGTGAAGGGCGACTCTGGCAGCGCCGGAGTGACGGGCGACTCTGGCAGCGCCGGAGTGACGGGCGACTCTGGCAGCTCCTGACTGACGGGCGACTCTGGCAGCTCCTGACTGACGGGCGGCTCTGGCAGCTCCTGCCTGACGGGAGAACCTGGAGGGAGTAGACGGAGAGACAGCCTGATTCGTGGGGCTGCCACAGGACACACCAGGCTGGGGAGACCTACAGGAGGCCTGGTGCGTAGAGGAGGCACCGGATGGACCGGGCTGTGGGGGAGCACTTGAGCTCTGGTGCACAGCCTTGGCACCACTCCTCCAGGCTGGATGACCACTTTAGCTCGGACCCTCCAGAGTGCAGGCACAGGTTGAACCGGGCTGTGAGTGAGCACTGGAG